>NC_053027.1:185787739-185918781 GCF_003073215.2 Triticum urartu | reverse complement strand
TAATTCGCCGCAGAGTCGTAACTGCTTCTTCATCGCCTCCATGACCTCCATCTCCTTGCGCGTCTCCTCCGCCATCTTCATCATTGTGTCCATGACGCAGCATTTCTTGACGCGAGCCTTCATCATCTGTTCCACGGCCATATTACGTACCTTGACAGCAGTCGGGTGCTCGATGCGGAGCTTCGCCAACTCTTCCTTCTATTCCATGGCGAGGTCCTGTAGCATCTTCATCGAGGAACTACTATTCTCATGCCGCTTCTTCCAGCCGGCGTTCTTCTCCTTCAATAGGTCGATCTCGTGGCAGAGCTTCGCATTGTCCTCCCGAAGTCACAGGATTTCGCCGGTCGCCTTCTTCTCCGAGGCAATGCTCTTCTTCAGCAGCATCACCATGCCGGCGGTCAACTCCCCCTACTGATTCAGCTCAGCGTACATGTCGTCGAGGCTCTCCTTCAGCAACTCCATAAAGCCTTGGATGAACTCCTTCTGCTTATTGAGCTGATCGGGCATGCCGTGGAGGGATAACGACTCCAGCTCCGCCGGCTCGGCATGTTCGCCTCCGCGGCTAGGGCGCTCCTGGGAGCCATCGCCTGCCCATGAGAGATCTTTCGAGGTCTCTGCGTGGCGGCGAGCCCTCTTTTTTTCCACAGCCTTGGTTGCCGCTCCCTTGTTACGAGTAGTTCTCGACCTAGAGCTCTGCTCACCGGCCATGGCAACGACGGATGAAGAAGAAGCACTTATGAGGAGGAAAGGTAGAGTGATTTTCGGTTAGGTAGTTCCCCTTTTTATATCCTAAGTACTAGCACTAGTACTAATACCTGCATAGTGGGAACACGTTCAGGTTTGGTACGTACTACTAGTAGGTGTGAGCAGGCTTTCGAATGTGATGGGAACAAGGTAAAGATTAATTGATGGTTTTGGTTTCGAGGCCCGAAACGGCTCCCGATGAGTTTAGCGAAACATAAATTTCAAGTACTACACTGCTCAAATGCGTAAATATTATGTTACTGTCAAAAATTGGCACAAAATACGAAGGAGACCAATGGAAGTACTACTAGCAACCCATGATTTAACTACTCGCATGCGCGCAGTGGAGTAATAATGTCTTTCTTCCTCCCTCACGTCCACTCAATTTGCATGCGCTATATTAATTGACCATCAATGAAGTGAACGACTGTACATGCGTCAAATTATCACATGGGGTGGATCTTGGTACAAAATTGCATCCGCCCGTGTACCCGCGTGTGCGTGCGAGGAATGAGTGCGTGCATGGCGTGCGTGCACATCTTTGCTTCGTGCATGTACCGTCAGTATGGCTCAGGGAGGACGAGTACATTCTTCTGGAACCAGCAGCACGTCACTGTGACCAATCCACGCAAGGAGGTCGAGACAACGCCTACACATGTGCCACGTGGCTTCATGAACTGTAAGAGAGACACTGTGTAGCGTGCCATTGGTATTCTAATTTACCTGTTTTGCACATACTCGAAGTACTAGTAAGGTACACGTGCATTGCACGCATCAGATTTTGCAACCAAATTATGAATAAATACCACACTATAGCATGTAAGCTCTGAGTCATATATGCGTGATGTAGCCCTTCGTTTAATTCTTATAGTTCATCTCATTCAAAATCAATTAGTTTTTATAAAAAAGCTAAGAACGCGGGAATAGGAAAAACATGGGATTATAGTGGAATGTCGTCTTGAATCCTACAGGATTGTACGAGTGTTTAATTGTGCATAGAAAAAACGCAGAATTCTTTCAAAGATGTTTGAGTGGATGGGATGTTTCCTATGAAATCTAGTGCAAACGAATCATATGGAAAAATCCTATGGTTTACAATCCTACGAATCAAACAACCAAGATAGGAAAAATTCCTAATGATTAGAATCCTCCAAAATTCCTTTGAGAATCCTTTGAATCAAAGAAGCCCTTAATCTATTTTATGATTCATGGAATTGTGCGTTGTAAAGCATAAAGTAAAAACAAATAATGGCAATTCAACTAGAAAAAAGTTTGGGCAGTTATGATACGGAAAATTCTAGAACAAAAGAGAACCACTGTTGTTTTGAGGTTTGTGCATTATGCTTAAGTTCAACCATGGGTCTGCTAGATTGTACATGTGGCAAAATCCGGTGGGGGGCTAGAAGATGGTGCGAGGGGCCGAGTGGAGGGAGACTATGAAGGAATGCACAAGTGTGAGATCGATATTTAGAGAGAGGGGGCGAACACGTGCGCTGATGCGCGCAGTGGCGGAGCCACGAAAAATAAATGAGCTAGGGGCCAAGCATTGCTAATCCTTTACGAGGAGGGTCAATTCATGAACTTAAACCATTTTTAGCAGCAATTGTCTAATGATCACATTCATATTAGCCTTGATATACAGTGATGTTAGGGGGGAGGGGGGCAGGGCCCTTACTGCCCCCTATCTTCGCCATTGTGCACGCGTCTGAGAGATGAAGTGGAAGGCATGGATGATGAGAGGGGGACGTTGGATACATAATTAATGTGGATGTATTAGCTATATATGTTAATCCTATATAGAGAGGTATAGATTGATCGATGTGGACGTGGGAAAGAGGGTGAGACCTCACTGGATATATCGATTGATTGGTTTGTGTGGAAAACTATGAAAGACCTAGCTATATACACACATACATAGAGGAACATCGATTGTTGCGCATCCACGCGTGAGAGATAAAGAATGCCCGATATGATGGAGAGGGGGATTTCTGTTGGTGTGTGCCTTCATGGGAGACCGACCTGAAGAAAAAGATTGCATGCGTGCGATGGATAATGCCGACTGGTAGTGTGTGTGCATGCATGCACGAGAGAAAGTTAGTGGTACAATTATAAAGAGAAGACTACTGTGTGGGTGTAAAAGAATAGCTGAATAGGTGAGGTAACAATTAATGTAAAGTTGAATTCAAATATTTGAATAAGAGATCCTGATGTTTGAAACCCATGCATGCATGAATATAACGGAGATCTGCGCGGTGTGGTTTGGAAACGAGCTTGTTGTAATGTATACACATTGAACAAGGTCAGACTGATTTGAATTTGAGATACCGATGGCAGACATCATTTGGCCACGTCGCATCCGTGCATGGACACACTATTCTAATTGGAGATGATGGGCGGCTTTTGCATCACATATCTATATCTATACCCCTATATATATTATATTTTATATTCTTTTTATATTGTGTGCGGGTAACTTTAACTTTGAAAGATGGTCGTTGGATGAGGCGAATCCGACGGTCCAAAGATGGCAAATTTGAGCACTACTGGCCGTTGGATATCATCTAGATTCCACCAGATTTCGCCACATGTATAATCTAGAAGACTCCATGGTTGAACGTAAGCATAATGCACAAACATCAAAACACAAGCACTTCTTATTTGTTCTAGAATCTTCCGTATCAGAATTGCCCAAATGTTTTTCTACATGATTTTCCATTATTTGTTTTTACTTTATGTCTTACGACGCACAATTCCATGAATCTTAAAATAGATTAGCTTTCTTATAAAAACTAGATGATTTTGAATGAAATGAACTATAAGAATTAAACGAACATCTACATCATGCATATATGACTCAAAGCTTGCATGCTATAATGTGGTATTTATTCATAATTTGGTTGCCAAATCTCATGCGTGCAATGCAAGTGTACCTTACTCTAGTCTAAATGGTGTTTGTGTGTGTTGAGGTGCAAATTGTCTTTTTTGGGTACACGTTAAGCTTGTTCTTCCGAAATTTCAAGCCGCGCCTTGTTATGCCAAAAAATTCAAGCTAGCGTCTCTGTCTATCATGCTGCGAAACTCCCGCTTCTTCAACCCGCGCCTTGTTAGCCCGAAATATTTAAGATATATCTTTGTCTCGTTGTGCTCCGACAACTCCCTCCATCTCAACTCGCGCCTTTGCTATTCCGAAATTACAACGCGCGCGAAAACTCCCACCTCCTGTGAAATCCCGACATGCAAAATGTCCGTGGTACCCCTGAACCGAAAGAACCGCCTCAAATCGCTGGGGGTACTTTCGTAACTTACCCCACATTTCAGACAAGCGCGTCTCTAAACCATGGTTCCCCACTACCATCCCATCCGCCCACCCATTCATACACCGAGGCCGTGAAAACCCGCGACGAAACCCCACACCCTACTCCGTCTGCCACCCAGCCGGAGCCTCTTCCCCGACGACGTCGTCCACAGCAACACCTCGACGTCCCTCATCCACCGTACCGGATGAGGATCCGTCGTCGATCTCATCGTCCCGCCGGTTCAGCCACCCCGTCCTCCACCTCCAAGGAGCTGCCCTGACATTCCCCTCGTTTTTTGCGCCACCTCCATTCCCACACCGCCATCTTCACCTGCACCACCAAAAGAGCATCATCATCACCGTTTCCTCGGATGAAGTTGTGGCCTAATCGGCGCCACCAAAGAGGTTGTACACTAATCGCCGCATTTTCTTCTTGATTCGATCTCACGGTGCTGCCGGCGCTCGGTCCCGAGCAGACACGGTGCGGCTCCATCCAGGGCGGCGTCGCTGGCCACTTCCTCCACGGCGTCGCTCCTTCGGCGGCGACGTCCACATCAGCAGGACCTGCTGCTGCTTTAGATCTCGCTCGCGTTGCTGCTCTGCTCTTGCTCTCGGTCCCCTGCCTGGTCTGCTCTTGCTATGGCTGTTGCTCGCGCTGCTGCTCTCGCTCTCGCTCTTGCTTGCGATGCTGCTCCGATTTAGCTACACTTCACTCTAATGCCGCCGGGGTGAAGGAAGAACCAGCCGCAGCGGGGAGGGGGGCTCACCGGAGAGGTACCCCACTATCTATCTTAGGGTTCAGGATGGGGGCGGTGGTCGCCGGCGGTGGCGGGGCGGTGGCGTGAGGATCACCGGAGAAAAAGCTCAGCATGGGGGGGGCCTAGAGGGATGGCCGGGGCGGCAGCGGACCGGCGGTGGGGAGTGTTTTCGGGGCGGGCGGGGCGGCGCACCGCCGGCCGCGGGCGGCGGGGGGCTGCTGTTTGGTCGGCTCAGGGGGTGGAGGTTGAAGATGAACCGCAGGCCCTTGATTTCGTATCCAACGGCTGCAAAATCGACTGACCAGAGATGAAAAAGTCAGTCAATCGACATGTAGCCTCACCTTGCTAGTGCGTTCAGTTTCGACAGCAAAACTCAGTTTCGATAGTTAAGTTCAGTTTCGACAGTTAAGTTCAGTTTCGACAGTTAAATTCAGTTTCGACAGTTAAGTTCAGAGATGAGTGGTTGATGTATTTTACATCTAGCACTTTGTGTTTATGTATTTTACGTCATGTATTGGAGATGCTATTAGAATTCCACTCAGGTTAAAGTTGTTCATTGTCTCTCTTGTCCTGCTTCAGCCTCGGCGTCGTACAACTCACCGGAGCTGCTCCAACGATGAAACCCTCCATCACAGCGGAGTAGTACCTCGGGCTCCATCTCTAGACGCCTAAGATCTTCTTCCCCTCCTCCGACAGCCAAGTCAGCCGGAGCATCCTCACCGGCCAACCCAATCACGCCGAGATCGACATGGCTTCGCCAAAGAGGTTGTACACTTGTTGCATCTCTTTTTTACTCTACATGTTATATATATTGTCCACTGAGCACTCGTAGTAACGGGAAATACTATTATTTTATCCTACTATATGACAAGCAGTGAGGTACCAGGCAACTTAGCTATCCGTGATGGACTCTCTTGAACGCCATCATTATTTATCTCTACGCGTTTGAGCTGTGCATTTGTCGATGGGCCTGGGAGATGAGCTAGTATGGCAGTGGCCTGGGTCCAAAGTAATAGAAGTAGCACAAAAACATTTTTTTAGTGTAGGATTTTCCTTGCTCAAGCCTGCCTACTAGAATCACCAGTGCTTGAAAGGAAAAGTGAATGAAAAACATCGGAATTGGAAAGTTTCCTATGGTACTACTTTTCTTGAATTTGGTGCAAAGGAATGGAGCAAAGGAAAAATGTAGGTTTTGTTCCTTTAGTGTCTCGTTGAAAGAAAAACTGTAGGAATTCTAATTTCCACTTCTCCTCCTTTTCATATTCCTATTCATCAAGCACAAGACTAAGAGATAGTAGCATAATAGCATTATAACTGTACATTTTCTTGTGGTTTGACTTAATCACACCATGCTTTTTTGCATCCTGTGATATTCCAATTGTTGTGAATCAAACACCCAGATTGGCAGAAATCCTGTGTTTTTAAATTCTCTATTTTGCACGTGCATTCCTATCCTATTCCTGTCTATTTCCTATCCATGCAATGTTAGAATCCTCAAATTAAAACAAGCCCTTACTCAATTACTTCTGTTACAGATATGTGTCAAAGAAAACCTTGTGTGGTTTGTCCTGCTCCTGCGGCGCTGTGTTCCACCCCAGCTCAGCTGCTCCAATGACGGAAGGGTTCACCATAGCAGGGATCCGCTCTCTAGACTGTCTTTCGCCGCCTCAGATCTTCTTCCCCGCCGCCGGCAGCCACGGCAACTGCTTTACCATCATCAACTGAGCAGATGACCTTGAGGACTACACGGGTCTGCAAGAGAGGTCGCACTCTTCCGTGTCTGCTTACGTTATGCGTCGCTTAATATGATGACATGCTACATTATCGTCGTGTTCACCTATTAGACTCCGAGTCAGGTCCAAACTAATGCTGAAACTTGAGTTTTTAAATGGTTGTGGGGTACATATTGGGGCAGCAATCAGTACTATCTATCTACTATCTGGTTAATCTCCAGTGTCTACTATGAGTTTCATCTTGGGTGCAAACAAACATTAAAGGAGCCATTATTTGTATTTTTTAACTAAAGCTATTATCTGCCTGCTATCATTGGTTTTGGGTCTATCCATAGTTTGCTACCATCACTCTGGATTTGTGCATGCACTCCTTACATAATCTCACTATGTTTTATTCCTATGCATGCCGGTTATTGTACACAATGGAACTGATCATGTAGAGCAAAAGACACGAGCCTTGCGTGGCAATAAAATTTCATGCAGACGCCGTTCCATGGTGGCCGCAAAGGCAGCCCCCCTCCACCCATTTCGGATCATAATCAAGAGGAAGATAACTGTTATGAGGGGGATCCAGAAGGAGAAGACCAATCCTATTTACCCCATGAGGTCTTCGCTCTAACTTGGCATGTTGATGTTGGTAATATCATGCATATGGTGCCTTGCATTGCTTACTGTATACATTAAAGATGTCATCTACTTAGTTTAGACATGCTTTGTGTCAATGCCATCTGTTTAGTTTCTTTATCGTATATGTGAATCATGCAATGCCATCTTGTCTAGCCAGGAATCATATATGTGAATTTTGCAATGCCACCCTGGTTAGCCAGTCATCTTATATGTGAATTATATCATGCCATCATTTTTTATTACGTGTTAAATTTGTCAAAAATTTTAGTACATTCAATTACTCTTCCTGTGCATCAGCCATTTGGCACGGTCATGGAAAAATCTGGAGTGGAAACAAGGTTTTCAGAGCAGACAATGCTATCTGACGAAGCGCATGTCTTGCTGGTTACCGATAGCTCCTCAGAGGAGGATTCAGAGATAGATGACCAGTCATATCCCCCCCTGAGCTGCATGCCCTAACTTGGCAGGGTTATGTTGCTCATATCACTGCAAAAAAACACTTTTGTGATGATACGTGTTTGTCACAGTAGGTCGTTTTTTTTGTCATGCGTGTACATCCATGACAAATTTATGACAGAATCAAGATAGTCATACCTGTGCTGTCGTAGAAGTGTTCCATGACATTACCAAAATTATCATCATGGAAGTGTCCACTTCCATGACGATAAATCGCGCATCACAGAAGTGCTTTCGTCAAGGGTGACCGACACGTGGCATCCACCGTAACGGAACGCCATTAAGCTATCGGGTCGGGTTTTGGATCCGATAACCCGTTAACAGCCCCGACCAATGGGAAATTTCCACGTGTAAAATTCTTATTGGTCGGATGAAACTTGTGTCAGCTCGTCAGTGGGTCAGATAGGCGCCTATGATACGTCGACACGTGGCACGGCCCAACAGAGGCCCATTCCTGTGAAAAGGCCAGCCCGTTTGACTTGGTCAAAAGGTGGCGGACCGGCCCATGGAAAGCCTGTTAACGGCATGTTCGCATATAGCCCATTTACAACCCGCTAACCCAAGGCCCGTTACGCCCTATCCGAATTAGGCCCAGTAGCGTCATCTAGGCCATCCAATATGATTCCAGCCCGTTTTCACTTATGGCCCATGTATGACCCATGACGTCTTTCGGCCCATATGAGGCCCTATGTAACTCTTGGCCTATTAACGGCCCGTGGTGAAACTGGCCCGTAATGAACAGTGTATCACTTTACACCCATTAACATCCCGTGGTGAAACTGGCCCGTAATGAACAGTGTATCACTTTATACCCATTAACGGCCCGTTATTCCGTTGGGCCGTTTCCAGCCCATGTTATCTTTCGGCCTTCTCAGAGCCCATTTATTCTTGGGCTCATTTCCAGCATTCGTTTACTTACGGCCCGTTACTGTCATTTTCTGCTTGTGGGCCAAATTCAGCCCGTGGTTACAGTCGGCCCATTTGTGGTCCGTTAATACGTTGGGTTGTTTTCATAGCATCATCAAATACGGCCTATTAACGATGGCCCGTTACGGTCGGCCCATGAACGGACGATTCCAACTCTAGCCCGTTTATGGCCATAATGCGGCCTGTTATTGACCCATGTTTGGCCAATCGATCATACGGCCCGTATAAGGCCCATTGATGATACGGCCCATAGAAGGCCCATTGTTTCTACGGCCCGTAGAAGGCCTACTGTTTCTACGGCCCGTAGAAGGCCCACTGTTTCTATGGCCCGTAGGAGGCCCAGTGTCACTACAGTAAATATTAGCCCATGGTTATTGTGGCCTAGTTTTAAAAAATAGGTTATTGCAGCCACTAGTTAACCGCGGAAAAAGAACTGCAATGACTACAAGAAAACAAATAAACAAGACAACAAGGAAATAAATAAGCAAGCAACTAATGCTAGGCTATCACGGCTATTACACATATTACATCCACTGGACATCAAAGTTCGCCACCAGTGCAAATATAGGGAACAAAGCAGCATATCATATACACTGGCCGTCAAAATTGGCCACCAGTGCAAATAAACGCGGCAGCAAAACAAGAGCATAACTGAAACAACTTCAGAAGAGCTCAAGAAACGTTATCCTGGGTATCCACCATGCTGGCAATAAGCATAGCAAGCTGATTAGCTTTGTCCTGTTTGGCGCTAAAATCCTCCAACGCTTGCTGTTGCACCAGAAAGTATGCATTTGAATGATCCAAGGACTTCCGCAGTCCTTCCGCTTCTTGTCGCAGCACAGCTGATCGATGTCTTTCAGCTTGTAGTTGAGACTCAAGAAACGAACTGATTCAGACAGTGAGTTTGAATAGCTTGTGCAAGTGGTAGTGGCTAGTAACTCCAACACTAAACCAAGACAGGATGTGTCACTATCCTGAACCTTATCTGCATTACTTCCTTTACTGTTGCTTAATAAGGCACTCTTCCCCAATATTTTGTCAGCATTCTAAAAGAAGAAACAAGCAGACACCATAACAAGTTTAGCATGTACTAGTATATGAAACTCATTTCGGTGAACCAGTTCATTAGTAAGGTGGACAGGATTAAACTACCAAGTCTTCTATTGCCAAGTACTAGTACATAATAAAAGCATCAAACAAACATATTTCTATGTCCTATGGTAGCAATGGAATCTTAAATTAGAACAGTTGTTCTTCAGGTTTAGGCACTTGTTCTACATGAACAGAGTACAGTAAGACGCAAGAATATAATACTTAAAAATAGAAAATGAGCTCATAGACCTTACCACATTCTTGGTTTGGGACCAGTACAGAACAAGGCGTTCCCAGTCATCGTCCAGTAAATGTGTCTCAGGAGAACGTAAGGGAATTTGATGAGTTTCTTTGTCGGTGAAGTACGTTTTCTTCAGGTAATTCCGATACTGCCACCAAGCATTCTTGAAGATAGCAGAGGTATTAGCACAGGTTACCTCATCCTGAGTTTCCAAATCGGTCCTTCTCTATAGAGAAAAATGGGAAATTTTGTTGTATTATAACCATCATGGAGGTAGGATGTATGGGACGAAGCAAAGTAATTGCCATGAATAACATTACTTACACATAACTCCTGGACAAACACCTGCAACTGGCATTTTCCTTCATCTTCAGTATAATATTTCCAAGATGGGAAGATACGCACATACGATTTAACAACATCAAATGCGATAGATGCTAAACTACGACTAGGTGGTTGTGCTTCCTCCACAGGAATAAGCGTACTAACTGGTGGAGTTGGGGTTCGTCGTGATAGTACTGGCCCTTTGGGCACTGGAGCTGCCTTACTAACTGCTCTTGTTTGGGAGCTCTGTGGTGGAGATGGTGTTGTGTCAACAGGAACTAGGTTACTATCGGCTGGGGTTGGGGTTAGATTGGGTGAAGCTGGTTCTTTGTCCATCATAGTAGGGGTACAATCTGCGAGAGTTTGGGTTATGTGTGGTAGGGCTGGTTCTTGTGCATGTACAACCGGGGTGCTATCTCCACCAAGAGGTAGCACTGTTTTATTTGAAGACCGTGTTTTTAGTCCGCTAGATACTGGCATCACCCACTCCAATTCAAATGGCTGATAAACAGGAAATAGAGTTGAATGTACAGACATTGTATGAGAGACAGATGCAATAGACAGTGTGGAAAAAAGAGGGCATGAAATAGTTGACATGTATATTGTTTAAATAAAATGGATAGCATGACATAATTTCACATATATGATGTCTATCTAAACTGGATAGCATAGCATAACATAATTCAAAGATATGATGAATAACTAAACATGATCGTATGACATAATTCACCTACATGTTATCTAAGTAATCAGGATCGCATCATTTAATTCACATATGTGATTTATATGCTAAACAGAGGGCATTCCATATGATGTCTGAACTAAGAACATGGTGTTGAATATTGTGTATATGATGTCTAAACTATGCAATGCAAGACACCGTATGCATGATATGAGCAGTATAACCGTGCCAAGTTAGAGCATACACCTCAGTGGGGGAATAGGACTGGTCATCTGTCTCTGAATCCATCTCTGAGGAGCTATCGGGACCCGACAAGAGATCTGGTTCGACAGGTAGAACTATCTTCTCTGAAGGCCTTGTTTTCACTCTAGATTTTTCCATCTCCCACCCAAATGGCTGATTCACAGGAAGAGTAGTTTAATGTACAAACATTGTCGACAAATGGAAATGTAATGAAGAAAAGGATGGGCAAGATATCATTCAAATATATGATTCCTGGTTAAACAGGATGGCATTGCACATTTCACATATATTATGGCTGGCTAAAAGACATGAGACTGCATAATTCCCATATATGATATAGAAACTAAACAGGTGGCATTACAAAACATGTCTAAACTAAGCAGATGACATATATGATGTCAAAAGTAGGAACTGCAAGGCAACATATGCATGATATGACTAACATCATCATGCCAAGGTAGAGCAAACACCTTGGGGGTAAATAGGAGTGGTCAACAGCGTCCGAATCCGCCTCAGAACAGATATCTTCCTCTGGATTACAATCTAGAGAGGGGTGGGGAGGGTTTGTCATTGAACCCACCATGGAGCGATGTCTGCATGACATTGTTTTGCCGCACAAAACTCTTCTCTTTTTCTCTACATGTTCAGCATGACTGTGTACAATATCTGACATGCATACGAAAAAAATATGGTGAGATTATGTAAGGAGAGCATGCAGAAATTTAGAGTGATGGTAACAACTAGTGGATCAATGTTTTGATGAACCAAAATAGCCCTAATGGATCGACGTGAATGTATAGTAATAAGTGATGCAACAAGTGTACAACCTCTTTGCCGTAGCCGTGTCGACCTTGGCATCATTGGGTTGGTCGCTGAATCAGTTGAGGCAGAGGTGGCTGTCGGAGGTGTGGAGGAAGATCTGAGGGCGATGTAGACGGCGTCCAGGGCACTGCTCTGTTGAGACGGATCGTTCTGTCATTGGAGCAGCTCCGGTGAGCCGTAAGACGTCAAGGCTGAAGCAGCACAAGACAGACATCGTCAATCTCAAGTGGGATTGTAATAGCATCTCCAATAGATGATGTAAAATGGATGTAAAATTAACATCACCAAAAACCACATGACTACAACAGATGAGGTAAAAAATGTTGACTCTGAACTTAACTGTCGAAACTGAAATTTACTGTGGAATCTGAATGCTACTGTCGAAACTGAATGCAATGGTAGCAGAGAGGCACTTGACATGTAGTTTAGGGAGGGCCTGCAGTTCATCTTCAACCTGCACCCCCCTGAGCCGCCAGCCACCACCGGCCGAACCGCCGGCCCCAGTGCCGCCTCGCCACCCCGAAACAACTCGCCACCGCCGCCCCGGCCAGCCCCCTAGGCCCCCCCCCCCCCCCCTGAACCCTAAGATAGATAGTGGGGTACCTCTCCGGCGAGCCCCTATCCCCGCTGCGGGTGGTTCTTCCTTAACTCCGACGAGCCCCCCCCCCCAACCCCTGAAAATCGACTGACCCAAAAGTCGATTCAGTCGACTGAAGTGTGGCTTAATCGAAGCAGAGCAGCAGCACGAGCGAGGGGAGAGAAGCAGCAGCAGCTGGGCGAGCAAGCGATCGAGCGAGAGCCAGAGCAGTAGCAGCAGATCCGGCTGGTATGGATGCCGCCGCCGAAGGGGCCTCGCACTGGGGGAGAGCCGCCGTGGAGATGTCGCCCGCGGTGCCGGCTTCAAGGTAGCCGCTCCATGGGGGTGCGGGATGGAGCACTGTCGGCGCCGGGAGGTCGAGTTAAGGAGAAGGTGCAATGCGATGAGTGTACAACCTCTTTGGTGGCGCCGAGTAGGCCTCAGCTTCGTCCGAGGAGTCGGTGAGGATGCTGCGGTTTCGGTGGAGCAGGTTAAGGCGGCGTTGTGGGGATGGAGCAGCTGCGATAGACGAGGCGATCGTCAGAGTAGCTCCTTGGAGGTGAAGGACGGGGCGGCTGAACCGGTGGGACGGCGAGATGGACGACGGATCCTCATCCGGGGAGGTGGATGAGGGACGTCGAGCTGTTGCGCTGGACGACGTCATCGGAGAAGAGGCTCCGGCTGGGCAGCGGTGACATGGCGGACAGAGGAGGGTGGGGTTTCGCGGCCAGAGCGGAGAGGTTATGGCGTCTTGGGATTTCGAATGGCGAAAAGGGGGCGATGGGAGGGGGTGAAGCATGACTTACGAACGCGCTTGTCCAAAATGTAGGGTGTGTTACAAAAGTACCCCCCACCGATTTGAACTAGCGGCCCTTTCGGCTCAGGATTAGAAGGGGGATTTTGCGTGTCGGGATTTGGCAGCTGGAGGGAGTTTTCACGCGCGTTGTAATTTCGGGATAGCAAGGCGTGGGTTGTGAAGGCGCCTGTTTTGGGAGCACGATATCTGAATTTTTGGGATATAACAAGACGCGGGTTGAATTTTAGGGACAAGCCTAATGTGTAGTAATATTGTACTTGTACGTACCAAATCAATTCGCACTTCCCTCAACCAAAAAGAAAATGAAAAAAATAAAACTATTCACACCACACAAAGAGAGAGTCTTGCCCCGTTTTACTATACAAATGCTATTCAAAGCTACTCCCTCCTTCCATCTATATAGGGCCTAATGTGTTTTTCGATGCTAACTTTGACCAAATATTAGAGCAATGATATATGACATGCAACTTACACAAAGCACACCGTTAAATTCGTCTGTGAAAGGTTCTTTCAGTGATATAATTTTCACATTGTGCATGTCATGTACTATTAATCTTGTCAATAGTCAAAGGCGGTCTTAAAAATCTCATTACGCCCTATATAGATGGAAGGAGGGAGTATGAATCCATGTTATGTCCGATTAAATTTTTTCGCTTGCTGTATAATGCATGTAACCTACTCATACCAACATTTTAGTGCATTCCAAATGTCTATACTACCGCTGCAATTCGAACTAAATTTGAATTCGTTTCTCTATTTCAATAAGAATCTACAATCATGATTGTTGCCAACTTCAACCATCATAGTTTCCTTGCTATCCGCTAGATATAAATCAGACGGCCTATAATGCAGGATGGGAGGCACACCATCATCAACAACTCCGTTTTTTATAAGAGTAGAGATAAAACATATTAAATGTAGTATACCATGTTCATAACCACACCATGTGTATCACCATTATATATATTCACACATCCGTCGGTTTGAAACACTATGATAAATTCTACAAATATCCGAATTCTCTTTTTATAATGAAGTATATATGATCTCTATTCGTCTTTTACACCCACACAACCCTGTTATCTTTGTAGCTAGCGCTAACTTTCTCTTGTGCATGCACACGCCCGCATCCCTCTCACCCTCCCTAAGCATTCCCTAGCTCCATCGTGCAAATTCGTCTTTTCACTTTAGGCCGTTCACCCACGGTGTGTGTAGGCCCCCCAGCTCCTTCTTTACGGCACACATCGATCGATATGCCTCTCTAGCCAGGTGTGCCTAGCACAAACACAATCTTCCCCTCTTCTCTTGTCACCGTCCATGCCTCACTCCCACCACTCTTTTCATCGTTCTCGTACTCGCACACTCCTCCCCCTCGATATAGTATGCCTCTCGTACCACCTCCTACATGCATCCCTCTCTCTCTATCCTTCTCCTCGTGCCTCATTTGCTTCTAACACACACATGCATGTATACCGATTGATCTCCCAACATATACCTAGATCAACTTTAACTACCCCCCCATCAATCGACGTACCTCACAAGTTATGTCTCTCGTTTATCTTACAAAGGGCGGTTGATCTTCCTATGTAGTTACGTCTGCTTACCACAGCCACATCGTCCCCCCTCATCATTCGTGCATGCCTCCTGGCCCGCCTCTCACACGCACGTGCACAGAGAACAAGCAGCCATCTCCTCTCTTATTGATATTGCGGGCGTGCCCTCCGTTTGTCTAGCAAGCCTATCCCACCATTTGTTAGAAGCAACTCCACTACCACCCCCTCCAACACTCTAGCTCTGTCTCTCTCCCAACCTTATTCATCTCCAGCACATATGCATGGATGCCGATCGATCTCCCTTAATACATGAGGCAGATCGATCTCCTTAATACATGAGGTAGGCCTCTCTCCTCCTCCACACATATACCAGCCATTGTACCACTATAGTTAATTGGGCCTCCCTCTTCCCCCACCACACACCGATAGTCAAGCGCTGCAGGTAGGTATCCATGCCACAGAGACAAACTGCACATGTCCCATCTCACGTTCCAGTAGGCCAGCCACTCTATATCTTTGACGCGGGCACACACAAATTCGATGGCACTCTTTATCGATCGCGCGCGCGCACACACACACACATCATCAT
This sequence comes from Triticum urartu, assembly GCF_003073215.2. Lineage (NCBI taxonomy): Eukaryota > Viridiplantae > Streptophyta > Magnoliopsida > Poales > Poaceae > Triticum > Triticum urartu. The sequence continues at coordinate 185,903,301 of NC_053027.1, read as the reverse complement.
CCCTCTCTTCGATTCTATGGACACATCAAGCCGATGATACCTCCACTCTCTTCTCGTGGATCGCCCCCTCTATATATATGTTATATCCAGGACTCTATTTCACACACATTGCATATGTTAAATTTTTTGATTGACCCCCCCCAAAAAAAAACTCTCAAGAACCCACACACTATATCTCTCTAGGTTTGTATCTCTCTCACACAACCCCGCGTAGGTGGTGTACGTATACAAGAAGAGAATAGGTGCACCGTGCACGTACTCACGCTTCGTGCCCAGCCACACCCGCGCGGGTACACGGTGGAGCTCATTTCTCCGCAGAAGCTGAATTTGTTTTTGAAACATCAAGTGGCCAGAGACTCGAAAACTTATTTGCCCATTAGTGACTTGTCAGGGCAGTGGATTTTAGTTTGTACGATAATGCTGAATCCACCTAAAGTAACGAAAGTTCTTACATAAACTTCCTAGTAATTCCCTCTTCGTAGGTGCAGCATTACTCCTAACATTTGTAATATCAGTTTGAAACTTGTAATATTGCCGTGTCCTATTCCTGCATTTTCAAAATCCTGCGAATCAAACAGGTCCTGAGTTGGTGATGATGTTGTGCCTCCCATCTTTCACCAATATCCGTCGGATCTAGATCTGACGCATACAAACCAAGCTTCTCCATTTTGGCAAAAAGATGCCCGCACTTGTTCCCTATTTACAAACAACTCCTTGTCTCTCACAATCTAGGAGTACAAGGCCATGGAAAAATCTGGCGCGATGGCCGCTGCCGAAGCCGTCCACCCCCAATCTTGGTGTTTCGTGCAATGCACGGGCATCTACGCACGGGAAATTATGTCGAACAGGGCTAGTTGTAAGCAGGCTAGCTCTACAGCCATGATGATAGTGACTGCAGACGGTGAGGCTGACTATGGTATGCCGAACACGGCGCCTATACTCAGGTGTCATCTCCGGCGCAGGGTCTTGTCACTTCACTGTGAGGAGCAGCACGTAATAATTTGACCAACGGGTAGTACAGTGCTAGTACTCCTACTACTACATTGGTAGTACTAGTAGTAGTAGTAGTAGCACCATCGTCTGGATTTAGGAGTACTACCATGTCCACCAGCACCAAGGAACGTCTCCAGGTAGTATTTCTTGAGGCCGCCAGGGCGAGGGGCCGCTTGGACGACAACTTCATCTCCTTGTTCGGCGAGGTCCTCGTCGGTTTTCTCGACAAGTTCACCGTCGTCAAGAAGCTTGCGGACGACTTTGATGTAAGCCTCCAGCCGACGCGGCCAGGCTCTGCGATGCCCGCCACCCTCAACGGCCACTATGGTAACAACCTCTTCGACGCACTAGTGGCCCTGCGACTGCCCGCCGTCGCGCCGGAGAATGTCCACCTCGAGGTCGCGCTCGCCGCATAGCGCCTGGCGCAGCAAGACAACATCGACATAATCACCCATGTCTACGCGCAAATCATCCACAAGGACTACTACATGCAAGAGGAGGACGATAGGACGCTGGCCTTCTTGGAGCGCAGGGCAACCTCGGACGGCACTGTTCAGAAGCACGTTGAGCTCGCCGCCAACGCCGCTGCTCCTCACACGTCAGTTGGTGTAACATCCCAAATTTTCAAATTGGAATGTTATACACTAGATCATCATTGCATATCATATTTCATTGCATTTTGGTTGATCCTAGAAATTCTACGCAACTCAAGGACCCTCGGAGAGAGTTGGGGATTTCATTATTTTCATATTTGAGTTTTCTCAAATTTTGAAAATAGGATCATTTGATTTTATTTATTTCATCTTCAATTATTTCTATTATGAAAATTATGAGAGAGGGAATAAAATGACTTTCCCAAAAAAAGAAATATTGAAGGTTTAATAAAAAATCAAATAAGATTTTATTTTGGTTTTATTTGCTATTTTATTTGAATTTAGGAAAAAATGCATTTAGAGCAAAATAAATGTTCATCCTGTCCTAAATATTTTATTTAGACGGAGAAAATTGTTTTGGCATTTTTAGAATTTTATTTGTTTTTTCTAGAATTTTTTTAGTCGCGGTGAAACTCCTTAAAAAAAAGAGAGAGACCCCGCGCCCGACTGGGCCAAGGGCCCAGCCGAGCGGGCCGGCCCAGCCAGCCGCCGCCGCCGGGTCGGGACAGAGTCCCGACCAGCGCCGCCGCCGCCCAAGTCCAGTGAGGACTCTGCCTCCCGAGGCTGACCCCTCCCCCAAGTCGCCTCTCCCCGCCCCCTTTATAACCGCCCCCCCTTGCAGCCCACACCGCCGCCGCCGCCGCACGCAGCCGCACCGCCTGCCACCTGCCGCCACGCCGCGCCGCCTGCAGCCGCCACGCCGCCGCCTCGCGCCACCCGCCGCCCTGCCGGAGTCTCACCAGAGCGTCGCCGCCGAGGTAGCCGCCGGACGGTTTTTGAGAAAGAGTCGTTTCGGGTTTTTTTGAAAACCCTAGTTTTCGTTTTTTTAAATAGATCGGTTTTTCTCCGGTTTATTTACTTAGCGAGCGTTCGCTCGTCCGTTCGTTTTAACAAACGCGTTTTTCGTTTAGTTCCTGTTAAAGAACGTTCATTCGTTAACCTGTTCGTCGTTTTTCTTTTTCTCGGATTAAATCCGCGATTTTTCTGATCGCGATTCCTCATCCGATGTTCGTTTTAGTTTAACTTTTCGCCCGTTTGTCGGAATCAGGCGATTCAAGCGCTTGGAGTTTCGTCTCGAAACCCTCTTTCCGTTTAACCAACTCAAACAAGTTTTTGCCTCAGTAAAAATTTGCCCTAGTTTCAGATTAGTAAACGAAGCTTATTTCTTTTGCCGTTTGTCTTTAGTTGCTTCGTTCGATTTGATTCTTTTGCCAACTGGAGCTATTAAGTTGAACAATCTGGTTAGATCTCTTATTCGAGTTTTACCTGTGCATTAGATGAGTACTTATTGTATGCTTGTTTGTTTGCGATAGAGTACCCGGAGTGCGCCGCTTGCTACTTCGAATCGCTAGGTTTCACGGATCATCAGCAAGGCAAGTAACACTTTGATCATACCTCATATTACCCAGTTTTACTGCATTAGATCAACCCTCACACATTGCATTGTTTTGGATCTAATTAAATTGTGGGTCTGGGAAGTAGATGAGGTAGTACCTATTACCTGTTATTATCAAACCTTTGGGAGTTACTTCTACGTTTGCTTATTATGCCATGCTATGCTAGTAGACGTGGATTGGGTGAGTGTATCCATGACAGATGTGAGATTGTTAAATTAATGGTTTATCTAAGGTGGCAACTTAAACACACATCTAGGTGGATTGAGGCACCTGGGTATTCCAGCGATTGCCTGTTTTCTTTTGGACCGCCACCCAGGCTCAAAGGGATCACGAGATTATTCATGCTAGAAACTTCCGTGTGCAGCCACAAGCTAATATGGGCTCTAGCATAGTTGACTAAGTCGTGCGAACTCTTACAGTGGTAGACTAGCAGATGTAGGGGATGTAGGTTGGTACGGTCTACCCGATCGTAAGGTGCTAGCGCTTCTGAAAGACTATGTCTCGGTCATCCGTTTCTCAAACACCATGTAGTGCGAGAATCCCAACGGAGGAGATCGAGTCTTGTGGGTAAAAGTGCGCAAACCTCTGCAGAGTGTATAAACTAATCATGGTTAGCTGTGTCCCCGGTTATGGACATCTTGAGTATCTAGTACTTGGATTATCATGTGAATCTCATCATGTTACTCTAAAATTAATTTTGTTGGGTTTTTAATGATGATGCTTAATTGGGATTGAGGATGCTGTCAACCATTCTCAATGTTTAACAACTACCATGATAGTTAAACAAAATTTATTCCTTTGCAGTAGGGAAAAATTGGCTTTACGCAAAAACGGTAACCATAGAGCTTCCCACCAGCCAAATATGCATATAGAATAGTGTCGGTGTCAAAACCGGCGGATCTCGGGTAGGGGGTCCCGAACTGTGCGTCTAGGCCGGATGGTAACAGGAGGCAAGGAACATGATGTTTTACCCAGGTTCGGGCCCTCTTGATGGAGGTAAAACCCTACGTCCTGCTTGATTAATATTGATGATATGGATAGTACAAGAGTAGATCTACCACGAGATCAAGGAGGCTAAACCCTAGAAGCTAGCCTATGGTATGATTATTGTATGATGAAGTTGTCGTACGGACTAAAACCCTCCGCTTTATATAGACACCGGAGCGGGTTAGGGTTACACAAAGTCGGTTACAATGGTAGGAGATCATGAATATCTGCATCGCCAAGCTTGCCTTCCACGCCAAGGAAAGTCCCATCCGGACACGGGACGAAGTCTTCAATCTTGTATCTTCATAGTCCTGGAGTCCGGCTGAAGGTATAGTCCGGCTACCCGAACACCCCCTAATCCAGGACTCCCTCAAATAGCCTTATCCTTTTATCATTCTCTATGTGTTACATTGCCAGCATATTCCATGTGCTGACCCGTTTCGGGCTGTAACGTTAATGTTGCAGACTTATCTTCCAAGCCTTCCGCTGTTATCGTTATTAGATGGCCTTAAGCCATATTTATTGTAATAAGTTCTCTTTTGAGACACTCGATGTAATAAGTGTGTGATTGCTACTCTGTTATAAATCCTTCAAGTACTATGTGGTGTCAGCATTACTGATCCAGGGATGACACCTGAGCACAGAGATTGGACCGTTTGAGGTCTGGTCGCTACAAGATGGAATCAGAGCACACGCTGACTGTAGGACACGACCACTAAGATAAAGCCCTAGATCACTACTCTCTCTTCTCATTCTGACTCCTCATCTTTGCTACTCTTTTAGGATGGCGGATGCAAGGAACAAGTTCACGCAACCGGATGAAGATACACCCTTTGGACGTCATTTGAAGGAACTTACAAGATACCTGAACATAGGAGTACCAAGCTTCACCAGAACCTACAACGCCACTTTACCTGAGGATGAGCGCTGGATGATTCAAGTTCAAGTTCCAGGAAGGACGTTCATGCCATTCACTGAGCCCATAGAGTTTTCTTTTGATGCACCAACCTGGAGTCTAGGAAAGAGCATGGCAGCTCACATCGCCATGGGATGCATTGGAGAAGTTTACCACAATGATCTCAAGGATACTATCTACCAAATTTGTGGGTGCCGAGATGAGCAATGGGAGATGATTGTAACGCCCCGAGACCGATGTGCCAGGTGTCCTCCAGTTATTCGTTGATGTTGCCTTGTCTTTGCTTGCATGTCATGCATTACATATCATGTCATCATGTGCATTTCATTTGCATACATGTTCGTCTCATGCATCTGAGCATTTTTTTCTCATTGTCCATTTTGCAATCCGGTGCTCCTATGTCACCCGGTGTCCCTTTCTACCTTCTTTTCATGTGTGGGGGTTAAACATTTCCGGATTGGACCGAGACTTGCCAAGCGGCCTTGGTTTACTACCGGTATACCGCCTGTCAAGTTTCGTGCCATTTGGACTTCGTTTGATGCTCCAACGGTTAACCGAGGGACCGAGAAGGCCTCGTGTGTGTTGCATCCCAACACCCCTCCAAAGTGGCCCAAAACCCACCTAAACCCTCTCCATCATCTAGAGTGTTCGATAACGATCGCGTGGCCGAAAACCGCACCTTATTTGGACTCTCCTAGCTCCTCCTATGCCTATATATAGCCCCCCTCCGAAATTCACGTTTTCCTTCTTCCCCGAAACCCTAGTTCTCCACCTCGCGCGCCGCCGGACACTTCTCCTCTGCCAACGGACATGTCCGTTTCGTCCCGCCGCCGCGTCCAGCCAACCCGCGTGCGACATGTGTCGGCCGGACGCGTCACTCCGACGAATCTCAGCGCGCCAAGTCAGCTTCGCCGCCCCGCTCGACCTCTCCCGCATCGCCACCTGTCAGTGCCGCGCCCTCATCTCTCCTTCGCCGCCGCGGGCCCGCGCGGCCCAGATCCGGCCCGCGGGGCCCGAACCGCCCGCGCCTCCGCCTGACGAGGCCGCGCCATCCGCGCGAGGGAGCCGCCCGCTCCAGCCTCGCTTCGCCGCACGCTATCTCATCGTCGGCGCACTGGTCACCGCGCCGCTTCGCCATTGCTCCGGCCCCGCCGCCGCCGCCGGGTGCTCACCGGCCACCGCGGTACCTGCCGGAGTCGTGCACCGCGCCGCAGCCGGCCACCGCCGCCTCCATCCGCGCCTTCCCCGGCAGCTCCGGCGACCCCTCCCTTCCATCTCCGGCGAAATCAAGCTCTTCCGGCGACGTCTCCGACGAGCCTCGGTTCGCGTGCATGAACCCTAGATCTGACATCTGAGAGAGGTTGACTTTTTCCCTAAGTCCCCGATTTTTCCATGTTTCATATGCACATGTTCATCGCATCGTAACTTTGCATCCGTAGATCCGTTTTGCGCATATAGCATATCAAAATGTTCGTCTCAGAGAGCACATCATTTCATCTCATTGCATCATTTTCATTTGAGCTCATCTTGATGCCCAAAATGCTGTTGGAAGAGAGCTATTTGAGTTAATTGTCAGATTTGCTGCTCCAATTAGATATTTGTCATTTTTGCCATGATTATTGTGTGCATGATATGCCCTGAGCTCTTCATGAGTTTTGTTATATGCTTTGCCATCTTTCCAGAGGTGCAACCCATGTATTTTTGTGATGTGTGTGGTGACTAGCACAAGCTTGCAAAGTGGTGCTTTCGTAATGCTAATTTCAGGGACTTAGCAATTCCACTAAGTATTTGATCTGTTTATTTCATTATGCCATATGTTCATGTTGTTTCCTAGTGATCCGTGCCTCTTTTGAGGATCATCAGTAAGGATGTTTTGTCAATCTTGTAGTTCTCTATCCATCCATGTCTTTGTTTGCAATTATGGAGGACCCTAGCTTGAGTCAATCGAGCTCTACTTTTGTCATTTCGTGAATCTGGGCAGATTGTCTACTTGTTAGCGATTTTTCCGGGGATGTTGTAATTGATCCGTGCATGCTATGTTATTGTTCTTGCCATGTCTAGCTTGTATAATGTGTATTCTTGATGGGTGTATGCTTAGATTGTCATGACATGATCTGTAGTGAGTGCATCGAGCTCGTAAACATGCCTACTTGATATCTGATTTGCATGTTCCAGTTTTCACTAAGTCTGAGAGTCTGATTATGTTTTTGCCATGTTCACATGCTTGCAATTGTATTTTCTACTCCCTTTTGGCTCAAGGTCACTAAGGGACTTTTGTTAAGCTCTTTGAGTAGCTCCATGCCATGCTTTGCTTTGCCATGTTAGGTTCCTGTAGCATCTAGTTTTAATGCTTCAAAGTGTGCTACCTGATCTGAAATTCCAGGCTTGTGTTAATTTCACTAAGTCTGAAATCTGTTTACCAATTGCACTTTTGCCATGCTTGTTTGAACCTGTTAGTGGATGAATTGGCCGTAGCTCAGTGTTCCTCTTTTCGTAAGCATTATGAATGGATCCCTGCCATGTATTTTGTTGCCATGTTTGGGTGCTGTAGCATGTTCATCTTGTTGCATTTAGATGGCTACTTGCTGTATATCGCAGACCGGTGCCATATTTGAATGGCTTGCCATTTCCAAATCATGACTCCGATTCCGGCGTTCTTTATATCGTTTTCAAGCGATTTCATCTCACCTTTCCAGTGGAACACTTGGATTTCCAAGTTGAGGCCAGGTTCATTCATTCCCTTACAAATCATGCATATGCATCGCATACCGCATCCCGCATATCATATCATGTTCATGTGTGGTTTGTTTACTATGTTGTGTGCTTCTTTCCGGTGTTTGCTTCTTCGGGTTGGTTCCGGTAACGTCACGTTTGTGAGGATCCGTTCGTCTATGCCCGTTTGTCTTCTTCATGGACTCATTCTTCTTCCTTGTGGGATTTCAGGCAAGATGATCATACCCTCGAAATCACTTCTATCTTTGCTTGCTAGTTGCTCGCTCTTTTGCTATGCCTATGCCGCGATACCTACCACTTGCTTATCATGCCTCCCATATTGTTGAACCAAGCCTCTAACCCACCTTGTCCTAGCAAACCGTTGTTTGGCTATGTTACCGCTTTGCTCAGCCCCTCTTATAGCGTTGTTAGTTGCAGGTGAAGATTGAAGTTTGTTCCTTGTTGGAACATGGAGATGTTGTTCCTGGTTGGAACATGGATATTTTGTTGGGATATCATGATATATTTTATTTAATTAATGCATCTATATACTTGGTAAAGGATGGAAGGCTCGGCCTTATGCCTGGTGTTTTGTTCCACTCTTGCCGCCCTAGTTTCCGTCATATCGGTGTTATGTTCCCAGATTTTGCGTTCCTTACGCGGTTGGGTTATAATGGGAACCCCTTGACAGTTCACTTTGAATAAAACTCCTCCAGGAAGGCCCAACATTGATTTTACCATTTTCCACCTAGCCTCTTTTTCCCTTGGGTTAGGCCAGCCCAAGGGTCATCTTATTTTAAACCCCGGGCCAGTGCTTGTCTAAGTGTTGGTCCAACCCAGAGCACCGTGCGGGGCCGTCCCTTGGCAACTTGGGTTATGTTGTCTCCCGTACGCTTAGCTTATCCGATGTGCCCTGAGAACGAGATATGTGCAGCTCCTATCAGGATTTGTCGGCACAGCGGGTGGTCTTGCTGGACTTGTTTTACCATTGTCGAGGATGTCTTGTAGAACCGGGATACCGAGTCTGATCGGAATGTCTCGGGAGGAGGTCTATTCCTTCGTTGACCATGAGAGCTTGTCATGGGCTAAGTTGGGACACCCCTGCAGGGATTTGAACTTTCGAAAGCCGTGCCCGCGGTTACGGGCAGATGGGAATTTGTTAACGTCCGGTTGTAGAAAACCTGAAGTTAACCTTAATTAAAATGCATTAACCGCGTGTGTAACCGTGATGGTCTCTTTCCGGCGGAGTCCGGGAAGTGAACACGGTGTTGGAGTTATGTTTGACGTAGGTTGTTCTAGGATCACTTCTTGATCATAGTTTCTCGACCGTGCTTTGCCTTCTCTTCTCGCTCTCATTTGCGTATGTTAGCCACCATATATGCTAGTCGCTTGCTGCAGGTCCACCTCATACCTTTACCTTACCCATAAGCTTAAATAGTGTTGATCGCGAGGGTGTGAGATTGCTGAGTCCCCGTGACTCACAGATACTTCCAAAACCAGCTTGTAGGTGCCGATGATGCCATTCCAGGTGACGCAACCAAGCTCAGGAGGAGCTCGATGGAGATCTTGTCCTTTGTGTTGTTTTCGTTCTAGTTGATCAGTAGTGGAGCCCAGTTGGGGTCGATCGGGGACCTTTGTCGCATTTGGGGTTCTTCTTTTATTTTGGTTCCGTAGACGGACCTTGAGTGTATTTGGATGTTGTAATTCTTTATTCATGTATTGTGTGGAGTGGCGATTGTAAGCCAACTATGTATCTCTTTCCCTTATGTATTGCATGGGTTGTGTGAAGATTACCTCACTTGCGACATTGCTTTCAATGTGGTTATGCCTCTAAGTCGTGCTTCGACACGTGTGAGCTATAGCCGCATCGAGGGCGTTACAATGATCAACACCAGGAAAGACAGATCAATTGCAGCTTTTGTCCAGGAGTTGAACCAGTACATTTGACGTCAGGAGAACCAGATGTGCGCCAACATGATAGATCTAAAGAAGGCAAGAACAAGAATCAAGGAACTGGAGGAAGAACTCAAGGCTACACGTGAAGATTATGAAGAGGAAATCAAAGTATTAGTGGACAAGAATGATGATCTGATCAAGAAGATTGGAATATTCATGGGAGACCCTACACCAGTAGAAGAAGACGAAGAACCCAAGGAGATTTGCCCGGAAGACTACATCATCATCGACGACACCGACTCGGACCCAGATGATAGCGATGATGACTATGTGGATGAAGCTGGAGCAGATATCATCGAGTCTTCCACCGAGGAATATTTTTAGTAGACCACCCCATCAGTAGTAGTAGTCCACCATGTAAATATAGTAGTCCGAGCACTTTCGCGATAGTTAGATCGATTGTATGCTCTTGTTTGATTGAGTGAAGTGAATTGTTGTGCATATGGGTAGTGTTTTCTCTCTAGACCCCTCTCTGTTCTTAAATCTCATCCTTTCTAAACCCTCAGATGCCTCTAAGACGTGACCCCGGTTTCACCTTCCCACTGGAGCTCACCCAGTTGATCCAGCAGCGGAACACATTGATGCAGTTGCTAGTCCAGAATCAGAATCAGGGGAACAACAACAACAACACCCCACCACCACCACCACCTCCTGTCGATCACTTAGCCCGTTTTCTTAGGCTGAATCCGCCGGTGTTTTCCAGTAGCACCAAGCCGATAGTAGCAGATGATTGGCTCCGCAAGACAGCAAGGGAGTTGACCACGGCAAGATGCACAAATACGGAAAAGGTGAAGTTTGCCGCACATCAGCTTGAAGGACCCACAGCATCATGGTGGGAGAATTTCACAGCCACTTTCCCTATCGATACTATCACATGGGACCAGTTCCAGCGGGCTTTCCATATTGCCCATGTTTCAGCAGGAGCTATGGCCATGAAGAAGCGGGAGTTTCGCAATTTGCGCCAAGGAGGAAGGACAGTTGGCCAGTATGTGAAGGATTTTAGTAAGCTAGCACGTTATGCCCCAGATGACGTGCCACGGATGCGGCCAAGCAGGAGAAGTTTCTAGAAGGACTGAATGATGAGTTGAGCATGCAGTTGATGGTAGCAACCTTCAACAACTACCAGGAGTTGGTAGATCGTGCTCTCATGATTGAAGGGAAGCAGCAGCAAATTGAGAACCGTAAGAGGAAGTATGGACAAGGGAAGTACAATTATGGAGCTCAACAGAAGCCACGTTTTACCCCTAGACCGGGAGGACATTTTCAGCATACCCATGGAGGAGGTAGCTCGCACAATCATAATGGCACCAAGACTGGTAATGGGAATGGGGGAAGCAACGGCCAGAACCGTACAAACCCATCGACCCCAGCCAAGAGAGACCTGAGCCAATTCACTTGCTTTAAGTGCCAAAAGACTGGACATTATGGCAATGAATGTCCTGAAGCCCCGAATGGAAATGGCAATGGAAGCTCTGGGAAGAAGCCGAACCCTTTCAACAGGGGACAGTTGAACCACATAAATGTGGAGGAAGTTGAAGCCCAGCCCGATGCAGTAATAGGTAAGTTTTTGGTTAAGTCATTTACTGCACTCGTTATTTTTGATACTGGTGCATCGCATTCATACATATGAAGGGGATTTGTGGATAAGTATAAACTACCAACCCAAGCCCTTAGATCACCCATGATAGTAACTTCGCCTGGAGCAGAGTATATGGCTAGTCTATGGTGTGATCGGTTACCATTAAGGATTGGTAACTACGTTTTTCCCTCAGACCTAATAGTATTGGAATCTCAAGGATTAGATGTGATATTAGGCATGGATTGGTTATCAAAGTATGAAGGAAATATTGAATGTGCCAGTAAGTCAATTTTGCTTACCACGCCAGAAGGGAGAAGGATCAAGTATGTATCCCGACATGTGCCGAAAAGGACTCAAGTAAATTGCTTAACAGGAGTTGTGCAGGAGGAAGTAGCAGTGGTAAAAGATTTCCCTGATGTATTTCCAGAAGAATTGCCAGACATGCCACCGGATAGAGATATTGAGTTTTTGATTGAGCTTTTGCCAGGCACAGGGCCAATATCTAAGAGACCATATAGGATGCCCGCAAAGGATTTGATGGAGATTAAGAAGAAGATTAAGGAGTTACTAGATAAAGGTTATATTCGCCCAAGTTCTTCACCTTGGGGATCGCCAATACTTATAGTGGAGAAGAAGGATGGATCGTTAAGGATGGTTGTTGATTATCGAGGATTGAATGAAGTAACCATCAAGAACAAGTACCCACTACCGACGATCAATGATCTGTTTGATCGATTGCCAGGAGCTAAGGTATTTTTCCAAGATCGATCTGTGATCAGGGTACCACCAGTTGAAGATTCGAGAACAGGATATACCCAAGACAGCTTTTACCACCAGGTATGGGTTGTACGAGTATACCGTTATGTCATTTGGTCTGACTAACGCCCCTGCATATTTTATGAACATGATGAACAAGGTGTTTATGGAGTTTCTGGATAAGTTCGTTGTAGTGTTCATTGATGATATCCTGGTATACTTGAAGAACGAAGAGTAGCATAAGGAGCATTTGCGTTTGGTACTTGGAAAGCTCAGAGAACATCAGTTATATGCCAAGTTTAGCAAATGTGAGTTTTGGTTGAAGGAAGTTGGATTTCTCGGACACGTTATATCCGGAGAAGGTATAGCAGTAGATCCCACCAAGGTTGACACTATGACAAATTGGGAAGCCCCAACAACAGTTGGAGAAATCCGGAGTTTTCTTGGACTTGCAGGATACTACCGGAGATTCATTGAAAATTTCTCGAAGATTGTGAAGCCTATGACGGAGTTGTTGAAAAAGGATACCAAGTTCATATGGACTGAGGAATGTGAGGCCAGTTTCCAGGAGTTAAAAAAACATTTGGTTACATCACATGTGTTGATTTTGCCAGATCATACCAAGGATTATGAGGTGTATTATGACGCTTCACGTCAAGGACTTGGAGCAGTGCTTATGCAGGAAGGAAGAGTTGTTTCATATGCCTCACGACAGCTTAAGCCTCGTGAGTTGAATTATGCCACACATGATTTGGAGTTAGCAGCCGTAGTGCATGCGTTGAAGACCTGGAGACATTTTCTCATTGGAAATCATTGTGAGGTGTACACGGATCACAAGAGTTTGAAGTACATCTTCACGCAGAAGGAGTTAAATCTCAGGCAAAGGAGATGGTTGGAACTCATCAAGGATTATGATATGAGATTGCATTATCACCCTGGAAAGGCTAATGTAGTAGCAGACGCGTTGAGCCGTAAAAGTCATGTCAACACCTTAATGACGGGAGGTTTACCAAGAGAGTTAGCCGAGAAACTTCGTGAGCTATGTTTGGAGATAGTTCCGAGAGGCTATGTAGCAACATTGGAGATTCAGTCTACTTTGATGGATAAGATCAGAGAAGCCCAGAAGACTGACAAGGAGATTGCCTCTATAAAGGAGAAAATGAGCAAAGGAAAAGCTAAGGGATTTTGTGAAAATGAGAACGATACCTTATGGTTTGAAGACCGTGTTTATGTGCCTAATGATTCAGAGATCAGGAAGTTCATTCTGCAAGAGGCCCATGATTCACCCTATTCGATTCACCCAGGAAATACCAAGATGTATCTGGATTTGAAGGATATTTTCTGGTGGACCGGAATGAAGAAGGATATTGCGGAGTATGTAGTAGTTTGTGATGTATGTCAGAGAGTAAAGGCAGAGCATCATAAGCCAGCAGGATTGCTACAGCCATTGCCGATACCCGAACGGAAGTGGGATAAGTTAGGCATGGATTTTATTACAGGTTTACCCAGAACTCGTTCAGGCTATGACTCAATATGGGTTGTAGTGGATCGTTTGACGAAGGTGGCTCATTTCATTCCAGTGAAGACTACCTATACTAGTGCAAAGTTGGCAAAGATATACATGACCAGAATCGTATGTCTGCATGGATTTCCAAGGAGCATTGTATCAGATAGAGGAACCCAATTTACCTCAAAGTTCTGGAATCAGTTGCATGAAACCTTGGGTACCAGATTGGAGTTTAGTACAGCTTTCCATCCGCAGACAGATGGACAGACCGAGAGAGTCAACCAGATTTTGGAGGATATGCTAAGAGCTTGTGCGCTAGATTATGGATCTAGTTGGGATGAGAATTTTCCATATGCAGAGTTCTCTTACAACAACAGTTATCAATCCAGTTTGAAGATGGCCCCTTTCGAAGCCTTGTACGGAAGGAGGTGCAGGACCCCATTGTCGTGGGATGAAGTTGGAGACCGCCAGTTGTTTGGACCAGATCTGATTAAGGAGTCTGAATAGAAAGTGAAATTGATTCGCAATAGGCTCAAGGTAGCTCAATCCAGGAAGAAGAGCTACGCAGATTCTAAATGCAAGGAGGCAGTTTACGAAGTGGGAGACCGAGTTTATCTTCGAGTATCTCCCCTTCGAGGAGTTAAGCGCTTTGGAGTTAAGGGAAAGTTAGCGCCACATTTTGTAGGACCATACAAAGTTTTGGAGCGTATGGGAGAAGTAGCCTACAAGTTGGAATTGCCTGAAGGATTGTTAGGAGTTCACGACGTGTTCCATGTTTCCCAGTTGAAGAAGTGCCACGCCGAGATGGCTAATATACCGCTGAGAGATACAGTACCACTGGAAGCGATTCAGTTGGACAGTGATTTGACCTATGAGGAGAAACCAGTCAAGATTTTAGAGTATGCCAGTCGAGTCACCCACAGCAAGGTTATCAAGTTTTGCAAAGTTCAGTGGAGCCACCACACGGAAGATGAAGCCACCTGGGAACGAGAGGAAGAATTGCTGAAGGACCACCCTCACCTAATTTCTAGCCAACCCGAATCTCGAGGGCGAGATTCATCTTAAGGGGGGTAGGTTTGTAACATCCCAAATTTTCAATTTGGAATGTTATACACTATATCATCATTGCATATCATATTTCATTGCATTTTGGTCGATCCTAGAAATTCTACGCAACTCAAGGACCCTCGGAGAGAGTTGGGGATTTCGTTATTTTCATATTTGAGTTTTCCCAAATTTTGAAAATAGGATCGTTTGATTTTATTTATTTCATCTTCAATTATTTCTATTATGAAAATTATGAGAGAGGGAATAAAATGACTTTCCCAAAATAAAGAAATATTGAAGGTTTAATAAAAAATCAAATAAGATTTTGGCTTTATTTGCTATTTTATTTGAATTTAGGAAAAATTGCACGTTTTTAAAAATTGCATTTAGAGCCAAATAAATGTTCATCCTATTCTAAATATTTTATTTATACGGAGAAAATTGTTTTGCCATTTTTAGAATTTTATTTATTTTTTCTAGAATTTTTTTAGTCACAGCAAAACTGTTTAAAAGAAGAGAGAGACCCCGCGCCCGACTGGGCCAAGGGCCCACCCAGCCGCCGCCGCCTACCGCCGGGTCGGGACAGAGTCCCAACCAGTGCCGCCGCCGCCCGAGTCCGGGGAGGACTCCGCCTCCCGAGGCCGGCCCCTCCCCCAAGTCACCTCTCCCCGCCCCCTTTATAACCGCCCCCCCTGCAGCCCACACCGCCGCCGCCGCCTCCTGCAGCGCACACCGCCGTTGTTGTCGCACGCCCCCAGCGCCGCCGCCGCATGTAGCCGCTCCCCGCCGCCTCACGCCACCCGCCGCCGAGGTAGCCGCCGGCCGGTTTTGAGAAAAAGTCATTTTGATTATTTTTGAAAACCCTAGTTTTCGTTTTTTTTAAATAGATCAGTTTTTCTCTGGTTTATTTATTTAGCGAGCGTTCGCTCATCCATTCATTTTAATGAACGTGTTTTTTGTTTAGTTCCCTTTAACGAACGTTCGTTCGTTAACCTGTTCGTCGTTTTTCTTTTTCTCGGATTAAATCCGTGATTTTTCTGATCGCGATTCCTGATCCGATGTTCGTTTTAGTTTAACTTTTCGCCCGTTTGTCGGAATCAGGCGATTCAAGCGCCTGGAGTTTCGTCTTGAAACCCTCTTTCCGTTTAACCAACTCAAACAAGTTTTTGCCTCAGTAAAAAATTGCCCTAGTTTCAGATTAGTAAACGAAGCTTATTTCTTTTGTCGTTTGTCTCTCGTTGCTTCGTTCGATTTGATTCTTCTGCCAAACGGAGTTCTTAAGTTGAACAATCTGGTTAGATCTCTTATTCGAGTTTTACCTGTGCATTAGATGAGTACTTATTGTATGCTTTTTTGCTTGCGATAGAGTACCCGGAGTGCGCCGCTTGCTACTTCGAATCGCTAGGTTTCACAGATCATCAGCAAGGCAAGTAACACTTTGATCATACCTCCTTTACCCAGTTTTACTGCATTAGATCAACCCTCACACATTGCATTGTTTAGGATCTAATTAAATTGTGGGTCTGGGAAGTAGATGAGGTAGTACCTATTACCTGTTATTATCAAACCTTTGGGAGTTACTTCTACGTTTGCTTATTATGCCATGCTATGCTAGTAGACGTGGATTGGGTGAGTGTATCCATGACAGATGTGAGATTGTTAAATTAATGGTTTATCTAAGGTGGTAACTTAAACACACATCTGGGTGGATTGAGGCACCTCGGTATTCCAGCAATTGCCTATTTTCTTTTGGACCGCCACCCAGGCTCAAAGGGATCATGAGATTATTCATGCTAGAAACTTCCGTGTGTAGCCACAAGCTACTATGGGCTCTAGCATAGTTGACTAAGTCGTGCGAACTCTTACAGTGATAGACTAGCAGATGTAGGGGATGTAGGTTGGTACGGTCTACCCGATCGTAAGGTGCTAGCGCTTCTGAAAGACTATGTCTCGGTCATCCGTTTCTCAAACACCATGTTGTGCGAGAATCCCAACGGAGGAGATCGAGTCTTGTGGGTAAATGTGCGCAAACCTCTGCAGAGTGTATAAACTAATCATGGTTAGTTGTGTCCCCGGTTATGGACATCTTGAGTATCTAGTACATGGATTATCATGTGAATCTCATCATGTTACTCTAAAATTAATTTTGTTGGGTTTTTAATGATGATGCTTAATTGGGATTGAGGATGCTGTCAACCATTCTCAATGTTTAACAACTACCATGATAGTTAAACAAAATTTATTCCTTTGCAGTAGGGAAAATTTGGCTTTATGCAAAAACTATAACCATAGAGCTTCCCACCAGCCAAATATGCATACATAATAGCCTTATTCTTTTATCATTCTCTATGTGTTACATTGCCAGCATATTCCATGTGCTGACCCTGTCGGCGTTCTGGGAACGGGGGTCCCCAGACTTGCCTGCCTGCGGCCTGCGGCGTGGCTCAAAGGGGGGCCCAGCACAGCCCATCTTCATCAACACAGACCCAAGACCCTCACGAAGGGCCAAGCCTCGCGGGGCGGATGACACAGAGCTTCCTCAGGCACGGCCTCACCATGCTGGCTCGCGAGGAGGCGGAGAGATCAAGGCGGGGTACCTCACGAGGTGCCCGTGACGCAAGCCATGACGACCAAGGGCGCCAGGCGGGCGCCAGCCCGCGCAATGTCCTCCTTTCCCCTTTGGTGCAAAGGGGGCAAGCGCAGCCGCGGGGTACCGAGGCATCAGGCAAAAGTTGCCATTTCGGTGCAACAAGACCAAGACCAGGAGGACTACAAGACAGAGGTCATCGTGGAGCCCAAGACGGCATCACCACCAGAGCTTTGTGCAGGCGAGGACCAACTTTAGTCATGATAACTGTACCAGATGTTCCCCTTCAAAGTGGCCAATTGTTGGCGCCCTTCCCGCTCAATATTTGGGAAGAGGCCCAGGGCCATTGCCTATAAATAGAACCCGCCACCCACAGGGAGGTGGGAGATCGAGATCGAGGATCAAGGGTCGGACCGAAATCAGAGAGAGAAGGGTGACTGAACTCCTCCTAGCAGTTCGTCCCCCCAGCAAAGAACAGACCCTCGCGAGGTTGTTCTTCCTTGTATTGTTCATCATCATCAGCCCAAGAGGCAATCCACCACACCACACACTGGAGTAGGGTATTACACCACAACGGTGGCTCGAACTAGTATCAACCCTGTGTCTCTTGTGTTGTTCTTTCCACAGCTTAGATCTTAGCGAGGCGGAGGGGTGCAGGTAGGTAGGAGGCGAAATCTCCGTGCGCACCCCAGTGTTCGAACCTCAAGGGTCTGCCGGAACCCGAAATCCGACATTTGGCGCGCCAGGTAGGGGTGCGCCGGAATTCATCTTCCACCACCCCGTTCTCCTCCGACCATCACGCCCATGTCTGACGCTCGTCGGGCCCACGCCGAGCGCCGGGCCGCTCTCGCTTCCCGCGTCGCCCAGACGGCTCCTATCGGTGGGCGTCCTCGCCGTTCCCCGTCACCTGCCGTCAACGCCGCCACCGGCCCGGCGGGGGACGAGCAGCAAGCATCGTCTCAGCATCCGTCAGTGCGGCAAGACGGCCGCACCAGCTGGTTCTTCGTCCCGCGCACTCCGCGCACCCATGGAGGCTCGAGCTGCGCTCATCGCGGCAAACGAGCTCCTGCGCTACTGTCCCGTCGACGACGTCTACGAAGAATGGCTCGACCGCGTCGCCGAGCTCGTCCGCGCCGCAGGGGGCTCTCCTGTGCCGTCCGTTCCGCTGCACCGCACCCCGCCCCGCGCGGGCGATGAAGCTCCGGCAGTGTCCCGGCCGCCTCCTCCTCAAGAAGGCACCATGGCTCCAAGGCGCGTGGCCCCTGGGCGGAACCCGCTCCGTCAGGTGCCAGCGCGGCAAGAGCAGAGCTGCCAAGAAGTCCCTCGCCCGCAAGAAGCTGCCCGGGCGCTCCATGCTCCAGCACGTCGCGACCATGCTCCTGCTCCCGCATGCCAAGACCCCGCGCTGCTCCCAGCTGCAGTTTGTGGGGACATGAAAGACCAAGCTCTCCGTCACCCGAGGCCTCCCGTGGCCACAGCAGGCTACCGTGCCTTCACCACCGAGCTACACAGCGTCGCGTGGCCCGGCAAGTTCAAGCCAAACCTGCCTCCTCGTTACGATGGCACGGCCGACCCTGCGGAGTTCCTCCAGCTCTATGAGCTGGGCATCGAAGCTGCCAACGGAGACGAGAAGGTCATGGCGAACTGGTTTCCCATGGCGCTCAAGGACGGGGCCCGCACCTGGCTCCTGAACCTGGCTCCAGGCACGATCTCCTCCTGGGACGAGATGCGCACCCGCTTCATCGCCAACTTCCAAGGTACTCGCAACCGGCCACCCGCCGTGAGCGACATGCGCCGCATCAAGCAACAACCCGGGGGGACCCTGCAGAAGTACATCCAGCACTTCAACAACGCACGCCTCAAGATTCCCAAGGTGACTGAGGAGACCATCATCTCAGCCTTCTCCGACGGCGTGCGCGATGTCAAGATGAAGGAGGAGCTGGCGATGCAAGAAGACATGTGCACTTCCTTGGAGCTGTTCAACTTGGCAACCAAGTGCGCCAGGGCTGAGGAAGGGCGTCTCTCCCTCCTCGACCTGCCTGCCGCAGACCCAGAAGAGAAGAAACCCAAGGCCAAGGATGTGAAGCGCAAGGGGGCTGCCGTGCTCGCGGCAGAACCAGACACCAAGCGGGGCAGAGATCAGCCCGAACCTTCCAAGGGCAGTCGATACTGTGTGTACCACGACCTCCACACCCACAACACCAACGAATGTCAAGAGCTCCGAGCCGTGTGAGAAGGAAGGATCGGCCGTCGCCCCGACCACGGTGACCGGGGCTACGGTCGAGGAGGAGGAAGGAATGCAGGACGCTGGGAAGACCGTGGCCCGCGCCAAGGGTGGCGCGATCAACCTCACGAGGATCACTGGCAAGATCCGCCTCGCGAGGGAGACTGGAGGGATCAGCCTCGTGAGGATCGCCCGCAAGGCAACGCAGGCCTCCCTCCGTTGCCGCCGCAGCCAAGGAGAAACTAGGACCGCCACCAGGACGAGGGGGCTGGGGGCTTCTAGGAGCCGCGCGCGATCGCCTGCATCCTGGGCGGGGCTCAAGCCCCAGCCTCTCAATGCATCTTCAAGCAGTTTGCCCGTGAAGTGAATGCAGTCCTCCCCAAGCTCGAAGCCACGCGCCCTCTCAGGTGGTCGGCGTGCGCCATCACGTTCAGCTCAACAGATCAGCTCAAGTGTGCGGCTACAGTCGGAGTCCTCCTGATGCTTTGTTCCCCAATCATCAGCAACATGGTGGTCACCAGGACCCTCATCGATGGCGGGGCAAGGCTCAACGTCCTGTCCGTGGAAACATTCAACAATCTCCAAGTGCCCTACAGCCAGCTTCAGCCAACCAAGCCTTTCTTCGGAGTCACCGACGGCTCCACGGTCCCGATTGGGTAGGTCCGCCTCCCTGTCACCTTCGGGGCACGCGACAACTACCGTACCGAGCTCATCGACTTTGATGTCGCTCACATTCACCTGCCATACAACGCCATCCTTGGGTACCCAGCGCTGGCCAAGTTCATGGCCGCAACTCACCACGGCTACAACGTCCTCAAGATACCAGGAAGTGGCGGAGTCATCACGGGGCCCTGTGAAGAGAAGGACGCGGTGTGTTCCCTGGAGCGAGCCTTTCAGGCCGCGTCACTAGAAGACCCAGATCGCGGAAGCAGGAGGCTTCCCGAGACCGCCCCCAAGAAGAAGAAGACATCGTCCGGCCCGGCCCCTCAGGAGGCAGGCCCCTCTAGGCCCGCGCCTGCCCAGGGGTAACCTCCTTCCATCGCATAGGAAAGTGCGCCCGGCGCCCTCCTCAGGCAGGGCTCGGGGGCTCTCCCCTGGAGGGCCACCGACCTAGCTAGGGTCACGAGGGAGGCGCTTGGGCACCACATGGAGGCGTGCTTCGAAGCACGTTTCCCTCAAGAAGGAGTAAGGCAAGGAGAGCCAGACCCTCAGGAGTTCGTCAGCAAGGCCATTCAGGAGCTACAGGAGTCAAGAGTCATGAAAGGCGGCCGCCGCCTACCAGGCGAGGATGGTGGGCTGCGCGTCTGCATCGACATACCAGGGCTCAATCGAGTCGCCTCTCTGGAGCGCCTCTGGCCCTCGCGAGTGGGGCGCTGCGGAGGTCCACCCCACAGCTACGTTCGCATGCCTTACGGCTTGCCGAACGCGGCTGCCACGTACCAGCGCCTCATGAGGGGCATCATGGAGGCACAAGAGGCCAGGCATTCCGCAGCCCTGGCGGAGATGGAGATGGTCCGCGAGGAGCCACCAGCGCCTCCGGAGCCTCCCGAGGCCCCTAGGCCTGGGGGCTCGTGAGGATCGGCTTCCGCAGCCCACCGGGTCTGCTACACCAACAGTCCTTCGTCCTCAACATCATCAGTTGACATCTTTCAAGTTTCATTTCCAGCTGGGGGTGCCCCCCCCCCCAGGGCTGCATTATTCCCAGGCCGCGTGGGTCCGTCCCTGAGGCATGTATCCCTTTTATTTCATGTTGTTAGCTTACCTTGTTTGGGGCGCCCCTCGGGCCGCATCATCCCCAAGTCGCTCGGGCTTGACCCAGTGATGTCCGCCTTCCCAGCATCTATTTGAATGAATCCACTCCTTCGCGGCTAATGTGTTTGACCTAGTTGCCCGCTCAACTAACGCCAACTGACGGAACTGCTCCCAAACGGCACGACGCTTGCGCATGGGTCCATCCCTGCAACACCGACAAACCTGAATGGCTGAGCTCTGGCCGCGGCAGCCCCGCATGGCGCCACCTCGTCAAGCCTTCAGTGCCTCATCGCCCCTCAGAAGCAACCAACAGCTGACTGTCAATTGTCATGGAAACCCCTCGTTCTTTCTATGATGGGTTTACAGGATCTCCTAAAGGAGCCGCGTCAGGTGAGGCCCTTGCAGTGTCTCCTTCACTCTCATCCGCGCGAACCTCTTCCACATTAAAGGGGGGGTGCCTGAGCATCGCGACTCAGGGCTCCTACTGGCTCTCCAGCCCTCACCCTCTGGCCTTGTCCACCGCATCGCGACCTGGCATACCAGCGACGGCTGAGACTCGCTCGAGGGCCGGGACCCGAGGACGTAGAGCAGAAAGGGGAGCAAAGGCGAGAGGGGAGGGACACGCGAGGACCTCGCCGAGCAACCTCACGCCTGCCGATGCACGGACCCGGCGACACACCAGAGAGCGACCCCTGAGCATCACGACTCAGGGGCTCTTACCGGATCCCGGGTCGCTCACCTCCTGGCCTTGACCACGACATCGCGACCTAGCATATCAGCGACGGCTAAAGCTGCCTTGGGACTGGGACCTGTCAGCGCAGAGCACCAAGCCCTCGTGAGGTTCGAAAGGGAGAACTAAGCTAAAACGGAATGAGCAACTCGCACAATTCTACGACAAGGGTTATATTAACAAAGCAGGATCACATGCACCTTACAAGCCCCCACGGGACGCGTCTTTGATTCCTCGCAGGGAACAGATCCTAAAAGGATGCTAACTACGCGCGCCCCTACAAAATACGCCATCATCAACAGTGGGCCGTCAAGCACCGGTGCCAACCCCATCCAGATCAGAGTCGGCGACGGCCTGACGAGCCCGCCCTGCTCCAGGAGCGGCACTGGCTCGGGGGCTCGTAGCTGTCGTCGCTCGTCTCCGGAGTCGCGAAGAGCTCGCCGGAGTCGCTGGAACTTCCGCCGCCTCCGCCGCCTGAGGAGCCGCCAAGGGAGCGGTCGGCGGGCCCAGTCCTTGCCATAGCAGGGTCCCGACCACCTCTCCCGGGGCAACACTCTAGCCGGCGCCCGTTTGCATTGAAGACCTTGAAGAACATCACCGAAGCACCGTCGTACTCCAAGTGGATCGCGAAGGCGCCTCTTGTCCTGCAAACCCGGGCGATCTCGCTCCAGCCCCGAGTCATGAAGACCTCGCCCGGAGCAACGACCGCGACCTCTACTTCGGTCGCGAGGGTGCTGCAGCTGGCGTGCTGCAGCCAAAGCTCCAGGAGTTCTCCCTGCGGGATGATGGAGGCGAAGAAGGGAGGAAGGCGAATCCAAGACCGAGGAGGCATGGCGACGCGGAGCACGAACTCTCGGGAGGAGCCCTCGGTGTGGACCCCAAGGGGGACGACCCACACCTTCGTGACCCGTCGGCGCCGCCCATGGCGATCGGCATCAACTCCTTCAGGGCCCTCGATTTGGGCGTAAGAGGGAAGCGGGAACCCCGGCGATGCCCGCTCACACCAGGGCCTCGACACCACCTGATGGGCCCCCTTGTCCCGGCCCCGGAGGGCAAGCCGTTTCTTCGGCGGGAGCGGGTCTGGTTCCTCTCAGGGAGCCTTTCCCTTCTCTGTCGACGAGAACCGGCGGATCGGAGCCATCGCAGCAAGACGAAGCAAGGACTAGGAAGAAGGAGAAGCAAGGAGGGATGGACTGGAAGGGCGCGCGTCGTTCCGTACTTACGGCCGGCCTCCACGATCGCAGGTAATCATGACCAGCTTTGCATGCAGGGACTTGTCCGATCTGCGCAGTTGCCGAGGCGCCATGGGGAAGTGGAGACGCCCACGTCCAATCAACCGCCACGCGGCGCCCAAGACCGCAGGCTGTTAGGGCCCGCGGCGCTTCGCTCTTGCCCTTCCGCCTCCCTGCATGGCCAAATCCGGGCGCGCCTTGGGCCCGAGGGCTACTGTCGGCGTTCTGGGAACGGGGGTCCCCAGACTTGCCTACCTGCGGCCTGCGGCGTGTCTCAAAGGGGGGCCCAGCACGGCCCATCTTCATCAACACAGACCCAAGACCCTCGCGAGGGGCCAAGCCTCGCGGGGCGGACGACACGGAGCTTCCTCAAGCACGGCCTCACCAGGCTGGCTCGCGAGGAGGCAGAGAGATCAAGGCGGGGTGCCTCACGAGGTGCCCGTGAAGCAAGCCATGACGACCAAGGGCGCCAGGCGGGCGCCAGCCCGCGCAGTGTCCTCCTTTCCCCTTTGGTGCAAAGGGGGCAAGCGCAGCCGCGGGGTACCGAGGCATCAGGAAAAGGTTGCCATTTCGGTGCAACAAGACCAAGACCAGGAGCACGGAGGTCATCGTGGAGCCCAAGACGGCGTCACCACCAGAGCTTTGTGCAGGCGAGGACCAACTTTAGTCAGGATAAGTGTACCAGATGTTCCCCTTCAAAATGGCCAATTGTTGGCGCCCTTCCCGCTCAATATTTGGGAAGAGGCCCAGGGCCATTGCCTATAAATAGGACCAGCCACCCACAGGGAGGGGGAGATCGAGATCGAGGATCAAGGGTCGGACCGAAATCAGAGAGAGAGAAGGGTGACTGAACTCCTCCTAGCAGTTCGTCCCCCCCAGCAAAGAACAGATCCTCGCGAGGCTGTTCTTCCTTGCATTGTTCATCATCATCAGCCCAAGAGGCAATCCACCACACCACACACTGGAGTAGGATATTACACCACAACGGTGGCCCGAACCAGTATAAACCCTGTGTCTCTTGTGTTGTTCTTTCCATAGCTTAGATCTTAGCGAGGCGGAGGGGTGTAGGTAGGTAGGAGGCGAAATCTCCGCGCGCACCCCAGTGTTCGAACCTCAAGGGTCTGCCGGAACCTGAAATCCGACAGACCCGTTTCGGGCTGTAAAGTTAATGTTGCAGACTTTTCAGACGATGAGTAAGGTGCTTTAGGTCGTGGTTCTATACTCAGTGATGCCGTTGAGGTTGATGGACTCACTTATCTTCCAAGCCTTCCACTGTTATCGTTATTAGATGGCCTTAAGCCATATTTATTGTAATAAGTTCTCTTTTGAGACACTCGATGTAATAAGTGTGTGATTGCTGCTCTGTTATAAATCCTTCAAGTACTGTGTGGTGTCAGCATTACTGATCCAGGGATGACACCTGAGCACAGAGATTGGACCGTTTGAGGTCTGGTCGCTACAGTTGGTAACCCGGCACACTAGGGCATGAGGATGTCGTTGAATGTTGATGGATTCGTATGTATTTTTATCTTTCCGTCAAATCCATGTAGTAGTATATGATACTACAGTAATTATCTTTGTCGGATGGCTGAGAAAACAGGAGGGAGAACAGATGGTTTTAGCATGGACTCCAAGAAAATTGGTGTCGGATGGGACTCGTGTGGGTGGTGTGTGCCGTACTGCTAGACGTGAATGCTACTGAGTTATGGCCCATGCCACCCCACTATATCGAGCCTATGGCCCTGTTAGAGTTAGAGTTATTTTCTAATCCACTCTAACCCAAATAAGCACCTCTCCACCGGGATAGTTGGGTTAGATGAAACTAACCCACTCTAACCCTCCCTGTTTGGATACTTTTGGGTTATTCGAGCCTTCAACTAACCCAAACTAGCTCTAACCCCATGATCCAAACAGGGCCATGTTGAGGTACGTAGAACAAATTTCCTGCAGTCCGTGCTCAGCCCTCCTCTATCTATCTTCTCAGCCAGCCAGCGGATGCGCGGAGCCCATCGTCTGTTTGCTCACATGCGGCCCCACATGTCAGTGAACACGCAAGAGGACCCACTGAACCTGCACATCTTTCACCTCGACGTGCTGGTGATGAAAAACAAATCCAATAAAGATCTTTGGTGGCCTCTTTTGGAGTTACTCAAGAGTAGTAAGATTCTATTTACAGTTTAACCCAAGATGCACATCTCGTGTCTTCAACTACCACTCTATTTTCTTTCATGACACGACCTGGATGCTGGATGTCCCACATGTCAGCAAAAGGAGGAAGAACCCAACCAAATCTTCGGTTCTGCTATCGGATGAGATTAGTGCACTTGTTGATACTCCTACTAGAATAGAGGCTAGACATGAGACTAGATGCGAGGAAGCAACGTCTACTTCTTTACACTCGAAGAAGAAAGAAGCACACAAGATCGAGCCTCCGCAGATCAACAATGAATGCATCGAGAAGGCACTAATCCAACTCACAGGAGTAGTAAAATGTATTCTTGTGGTTCTTGTTTTCTTCGGTCTTGCTTTTCTAGTCAAAATTATCGTTGGAGTTCATGCAAAATGGAGGTCCATTTGGGGTCGTGCGTTGGAGTTGGCCTTACAAGTGGGACCGCGGTTAAGGAAACCGACTATCGGCAAGCCCCCACCTCGCCCGCCGCGCAATGGCTGAAGTTAGAGAAACAACGAGGTTGAAGAGATTGCTCTAGCACGGACTCCAAGAAATAATATGGTGTCAGATGGATGTCGTGGTGGTGGCGTGTGCCGTACTCCTGGACATGAATGCTTGTTCTGGCCCATGCCACCCTACTACTCCTACTACTTACTCCTACTAGTATATATAGCATACTAGTATCGAGGATTCGAGGTGCTGGTTACGTACAACGAACACATTAACATATGGCTACAGTAAAAACACCCGCCCGATGCGCGAAGCATGTGAAGCTAGTACAAATTTAGAGAAGCGACTCGAAAGCCATTCATAAATTTAGTAAGTTTATCACACGCATATCATTTTATTACATACAACAGGTCATCAACCCACATCGACAACGAGGATACATTATAAATACTAAAGTTTTGGCCACACAACAAATAACAAGCCATGAAATGAACTTCAACTCAACCATTCTGCGGCGTTGGAAACACTTGCTTTGAACCACAAGTGATTCTCTGGGATGGGCCATCTGTTGTCGATCTGGAGACCAACGCAGGACCGATCATCCAGGCTAAAGCAGCCTACTATATTAGTACGAGGGTAGGGAACCACCCAAATGTCCGAGGTATAGACACAGTTGCTTCTCATAAATGTGTCAACAGCAGTTGGATTGCCTTTCACCATCATCGGATAGTTTTGTCCAAGGAAGAGCGAGTTTTTTCCAAGACTATCAATTCAGTGCCAGGGAAAGGAGTTCGCGCTAGCACACTAGTATCCATCCCGAATACCATGCAACGGGTGTTGGAATAGGTCCGGAGAGTGTGACCATGGGAGACACCTGCTTCCTTAGCAGTAACATCATCAGTGCGTTGTATACACAGAAGAAGAGGTGATCCATCGGAATTAGTTGCCAGGCGCCACAGAGTATATCGGCGCTGCTCGTCCTCATGCTCGTGATCATCACCATCGTCATCTCCCCCTTGGTTATAAATATTTTCAAGTTTAGGTGGTGGGATGTTCATAGGACCTTGGAAACACAAGAAGAAGGTTAATTAGTAAAGGGAAACTTGCTAACCCGCATGCATGTGGATGAAACAATTATAATTACGATGGAAGACAAACGTACCGAAACTACTAGGATGCCATGCAAAAACAGTGCCACGAGTGGTGGCAGCAAACACAAGGCCCTCGTATTGAATTACATCACAGTACTCATCCGTGTACAGAAACTGATTTTTGAGCAATATCCATCGAGCCGAACCACGAAGGATGGCAACAAGCTTGCTGAAGATAGCAACAACTAGATAGTTGTTGTAATTCCAAGAGCGGTTGGGAACTCGACAAATTGCTATCTTCCGTAGAAGACAGTCACCATGATTGTATTTGAACATGCGTACATTACCGGTGTGCTCAACCTCTAGGCAGTGTGCTGAGATTTTTGGAAGTGGAACCCAGTGACGAGTGTACACATTCACAAGTTCCCACTCGCAGCTGGACCCAATGTAAACAACCCAATCTCCATTTGCGCCCGCCCAAGCCTTGCCCTCGAGCAATGGCATCTTAACATCATACGTATCATTATCAAGCGGCATCAACTGGCACAGGGCGAGGCCTCCGTCGTGCTGGCGCCAGTCATCAGGGTCACGGCGAAGAAGATAGGGGAGATCAAACCGCTCCTTGACTCTTAGCTTCTTTGTAATGATGTTATTAGTTGAGTCGAGAATGGGCTTGAATGAACCTGCCATGCTAGCCGAGGTGATGACGTCGCACCGATCAATGAGTTCCTCCAGCACGTCATCTTTCAGATCGGTGCAAGAATAACGGGGTCATTTCCGGCATGTTCCCTCCATGGAGAAGACGATCGAACAATGGCAGAAGAAAGGCCGAAGGGCTGAAGGAACATGGAGGAGGGAGAGGAAGAGCGTGCGACAGCACTTCCAAATCGAGAGGGAAAGGCGAAGAGTCGGTGGACGGTTGCGAGTTTGCCACGGTTCATGAAGAGGCGCCCCGGCCTACACGTCCGTTTGGAAATACTCCTACTACTCGCCGTCGTCTCACTGATATGTTGGAATGGGGCCACATGTCAACGAAACATGGTGTGTAATTTCTCGTGCAAAATTTGATCTGGCCGCGTTCGCCCGAGGTGTCGCATTAGTTATCGACCGTTATTTTTTTAATGGCGTGTCGATCAGTTTTGAAGCATGACTAACTGGTACTGTACGTGGAGAGGATGACAGCAGGGACCCACCAAGGTCATGGAAGTACGCAAGCAAGTGCCTCCTTATTTCAAGCCAATAAAAAAATGGCTCCTCATAGTGGATTTCGGACATCCGGGTCCCATGCCATTGTCAACGTAGTCAATAAACGAGAGAATTCCACAACGAGCGGCTGACACCAGGGACCCAGCAGCTCGCCCAGTTATTTTTGTTTTGGGTTAATTTGATAAATGCCACTCCAAATCTGGTGTATCCGAGAAATGCCACTGCAATTTCCAAACTTTGAAAAATGCCATTTCATGCCATTTCTAGTGGCATTTTTCGAAGTCTGGAGTGGCGTTTTTCAAAGTTTGCAAACTGCAGTGGCGTTTTTCAAAGTTTGCAAAAATTGCAGTGGCATTTTTCAAAGTTTGGAAATTGCAGTAGCATTTTTATGAATCGCCATAATTGGAGTGGCATTTATCTAATTTGTTTTTGAGACGGAAGCAGTGTGTCAACTGGGCTGTGCGGGACACTCTGGCCTGTCTAGACAGCCTTTTCTTTTATGTTTACCACAGACCAGCCCAGTAGTTTTTTGTTCTTTCTGAAAATGGCTAGCCCAGTTCTTTTGTGATTTGTCAAGTCAGTCGCTTTATCAGGCCTGCTGGGCTGCAAATCTTTCAAGACGAGGAGAGCTTCATTCGGCTGGCCGAGAAAATGGCCAACCGGTAATAAGAAATGGGTTGTATATTTTTAAAACACATCAAACCGGCAATTATTTTCAAATATATTTTTTTCGTTTTGAGATTTTAAATTGCATTGATTTTTATGCGTGGACAATTAATTGGATTTTATATTGATATACATTTATTTTTAAAATCAGTCTGAATGTGACTCGAAATTTTGGGATTAAAAATAGTTCAGACCGCACCGACATATGCAAAATTTCATATAATTTTTTAACCATGGCCACAATATGGGCTGTAATGCTAACATAAAGAATATGGGATCCAAAAAACCCGTAAGAATTAGCAAATGGGTTGTAAATTATTTGAAATAATGGCAGATGGGATGTATGCTGTTTTCCACAGATTTGAGGCTTTCCACAGATGGCATGTATACTGTTGGATGTCCATCCAACGGCCGTCGTGCTTCTTCAATCTCTGCTCTTCCTGCTCCAGCCGCTCAAACAAGCGCCGGCGGGAATGCCTGCTCCCTCCTCCCCGTGGCCGGCTGTGCTACCGAGCAGGCCTCACCGCCCCATCGTACTCCCATCGCTGGCCTAGCCATCCCTCTACTCACCCACACCTGATGTTATTCTCCGGCGACGGCAGACGAACCAATAAACCCTCGTACAGTCGTACTCCCCTCCGCGCGGGAAACAAAAACAACGACCGAGTCTTCCCTGCCTCCGTGTCGTTCCCTTCCTAGGCCTCGCCGTTGTCCACCGCCCTGGTGCTCTCGGCGTGGCGTGGTCAGCGTGGTCAACGACCGACATGCATCTGAAGTGGACTGTACGTGGAGAGGCTGACAGCTGGGTCCACGGCCACACGCAAGGAAATGCCTCCTTATTACGCGCAAAATAATGATTTCCTCCACCTAACATCTGGGACCCACCGAAACGGACTCTGTATTTTGTGAAAAAAACATTACCGCCGCTGACAGCTCGGACCCACCAGCTATATCTTCGCATGCAAGGAAGTGCCTCCTTATTATGCACAAAAAAATGAATACTCCCCCTGCTAGCTGGGACCCAGTATAGTGGGCCTACTAAGTTGACGGGGACGAAGGGCTTTGTCAACTTAGTCAATATGCACGATTCTAGCTCGACTGACCGTACGATGTCCATCCAACGGCCGTAGTGCTTCTTCAACCTCTGGTATTCTTGCTCCAACCGCCCAAAGCAGCGCCGGTCGTACTGCCTACTCCTGCCTCCCGTGACTGACTGTGCTGCCGCAGAGGACTCACTGCCCCCATACTACTCCCACCGCTGGCTAGGCCATCCCTCCACTCCACTCACCCACACCCCTTGTTATTCTGCGGCAACGACAGCGCAGCCAAACCAGTGAACCCTCGTACTCCTCTCCGCGTGGGCATCCACTGCCGCGTCTTCCCCGGCTCCACGTTGTCCCCTTCCTAGGCCTCGTCGTCGTCCACCGCCGTGGTGCTGTCGGCGCGGCGTGGTCGATGTGGTCAACAACCGAATTCCATCGGAAGAATATTGTACGTGGAGAGGCTGACAGCTTGGTCCACGGCAACCGCAAGGAAGTGCCTCCTTATTACGCGGAAAATAATTATTCCTCCACCTCACAGCAGGGACCCACCGGACGCCCGCTAGTATATCACGAAAAAAACATTTTCCCCTGACTGCTGGGACCCACCCGACGGGCCACCGTATTTCGCGAAAAAAACGTTCCCCCTGCTATCAGCTCGGACCCACCGGAAGTGCCTCCTTATTATGCACAAAAAAATGAATACTCCCCCTGCTAGCCGGGACCCAGTATAGTGGGCCTACTAAGTTGACGGGGACGAAGGGCTTTGTCAACTTAGTCAATATGCACGATTCTAGCTCGACTGACCGTACGATGTCCATCCAACGGCCGTAGTGCTTCTTCAACCTCTGGTATTCTTGCTCCAGCTGCCCAAAGCAGCGCCGGTCGTGCCGCCTACTCCTGCCTCCCGTGGCCGGCTGTGCTGCCACGGAGGCCTCACCGCCCCCATACTACTCCCACCGCTAGCCAGGCCATCCCTCCACTCCACTCACCCACACCCCCTGTTATTCTGCAGCGACGGCAGCGTAGCCGAACCAGTGAACCCTCGTACTCCTGTCCGTGTGGGCATCCACTGCCGCGTCTTCCCCGGCTCCGTGTCGTCCCCTTCCTAGGCCTCGTCGTCATCCACCGCCGTGGTGCTGTCAGCGCGGCGTGGTCAATGTGGTCAACGACCGAATTCCATCGGAAGAATACTGTACATGGAGAGGCTGACAGCTTGGTCCACGGCAGCCGCAAGGAAGTGCCTCCTTATTACGCGGAAAATAATTATTCCTCCACCTCACACCAGGGACCCACCGGACGCCCACTAGTATATCACGAAAAAAACATTTGCCCCTGACTGCTGGGACCCACCCGACGGGCCACCGTATTTCGCGAAAAAAAATGTTCCCCTTGCTGTCAGCTCGGACCCACCGGAAGTGCCTCCTTATTACGTACAAAAAAATACATACCCCCCTGCTAGCTGGGACCCACCTTAGTGGCAGGCTGACTTGTGGGCCTACTAAGTTGACGGGGACGGAGGGCTTTGTCAACTTAGTCAATATGCATGATTCTAGCTCCAGTGACCGTACAATGTCCATCCAACGGCCATAGTGCTTCTTCAACCTCTGGTCTTCTTGCTCCAGCCGCCCAAACCAGCGCCGGTCGTGCCTCGTGCTCCTGCCTCCTGTGGCCAGCTGCGATGCGGCGGAGGCCTCACCGCCCCCTACTACTCCCACCGCTGGCCAGGCCATCCCTCTACTCACACACACCCCCTGTTATTCTGCGGCGACGGCAACCTCACACCACGACGAACCAGTGAAATCTCATACTCCTCTACGCGTGGGCATCCACTGCCGCGTCTTCCCCGGCTCCGCGTCGTCCCCTTCCTAGGCCTCGCCGTCGTCCACTGCCCTGGTGCACTCGGCGCGGCGTGGTCAACGTGGTCAAGGAACGGCTTCCATTGGACGTGGACTGTACGTGGAGAGGCTGACAGTGGGTCCACGGCCGCAGCAAGGAAGTTCCACCTTATTACGTGCAAAATAATTATTCCTCCACCTGACAGCGGGGACCCACCGGACGGGCCACCAGTATTTTGCGAAAAAAATCTTTTCCCCCTGACTGCTGGGACCCACCGGACGGGCCACCGTATTTCACGAAAAAACATCCCCCCCCCCCGCTATCAGCTCAGACCCACCGGAAGTGCCTCCTTATTATGCACAAAAAAATGAAATACTCCCTCGGCTAGCTAGGACCCACCTTGCTGGGAGGCTGACTTGTGGGCCTACTAAGTTGACGGGGACGAAGGGCTTTGTCAACTTAGTCGATATGAACGATTCTAGCTCCAGTGACCGTACGATGTCCATCCAACGGCCATAGTGCTTCTTCAACCTCTGGTCTTCTTGCTCCAGCCGTCCAAAGCAGCGCCGGTTGTGCCGCATGCTCCTGCCTCCCGTGGCCTGCTGTGCTGCCGCAGAGGCCTCACCGCCCCCTACTATTCCCACCGCTGGCCAGGCTCTGCGGCGACGGCAGCCTCACATCGCAGCCGAACCAGTGAACCCTCGTAGTCCTCTCTGCACGGGCTTCCACTGCCGCGTCGTCCCCTTCCTAGGCCTCGCCGTCGTCCACCGCCGTGGTGCTCTCCGCGCGGCGTGGTCAACGTGGTCAAGGAACGACTTCCATCGGAAGAGTACTGTACATGGCGAGGCTGACAGCTGGGTCCACGGCCATAGCCCAGTTTTTTGTGATTTACCAAGTAAGTCGCTTTGTCAGGCCTGTTGGGCTGCAAATCTTTCAAGACGAGGAGAGCTTTCATTCGGCTGGCCGAGAAAATGGCCCATCAGTAATGAGAAATGGGTTGTACATTTTTAAAACACATCAAACCGGCAATTAGTTTCAAATATCTTTTTTTTATTTCAAGATTTTAAATTACATTAATTTTTATGCATGGAGAATTTGATGGAATTTATATTGATATACATTTATTTTTAAAATCAGTTTGAATGTGAGTCAAAATTTCAGGATTAAAAACAGTTCGGACCGCACCGAAATATGCAAAATTTCGTATAATTGTTTAACCGTTGCCACAATATGGGTTGTAATGCTAACAAAAAGAATATCGGCTCCAAAAAAACCTTAAGAATTAGCAAATGGGCTATAAATTTTTAGAAATAATGGCAGATGGGATGTATGCTGTTTTCCACAGATTTGAGGATGTCCTAAAACAAGGTTGAAGCACAAGCACTGACTGTTGGATGTCCATCCAACGGCCGTCGTGCTTCTTCAATCTCTGCTCTTCCTGCTCCAGCCGCTCAAACAAGCGTCGGCGGGACTGCCTACTCCCTCCTCCTCGCGGCCGGCTGTGCTGCCGCGCAGGCCTCACCGCCCGACCGTACTCCCATCGCTGGCCTAGCCATCCCTCTACTCACCCACACCTGCTGTTATTCTCCGACGACGGCAGATGAACCAGTAAACCCTCGTACAGTCGTACTCCCATTCGCATGGGAAACAACTGCCGAGGCTTCCCTGCCTCCGTGTCGTCCCCTTCCTAGGCCTCGCTGTCGTCCACCGCCCTGGTGCTCTTGGCACGGCGTGGTCAACGTGGTCAAGGAACGACTTCCATCGGACGTGGACTGTACGTGGAGAGGCTGACAGTTGGGTCCACGGACGCAGCAAGGAAGTGCCTCCTTATTACACGGAAAATAATGATTCCTCCACCTGACAGCTGGGACCCACCGGATGGGCCACTGTATTTTGCGAAAAAAAACGTTTCCCCCTGACTGCTGGGACCCGCCAGCTACATCTTCGCACGCAAGGAAGTGCGTCCGGGCAAAAAAAAAACGATTCACCCCCTGACTACTGGGACCCACCAGCTACATCTTCACAGGCAAGGAAGTGCATGACAGTCGGGACCCACCTGGTCGAAGCGTACGTAGCGTTGTCATTCTGGTCGCGAATGTGTACGTACATACTGGTCGATGTAGAGGCGTGCACGTGTCGTAGTAGAGGCGCGCACGTGTCGTAGTAGAGGCGCGCACGTAGCATGTACACGTACGTACAGCTGCCAGGGTGCAAGAAAGAAAATACGGCCATGTATGTGTACATACAGGCGGGGTCTCAAACGCCTACTCGCGCATACGTACGGCGAGGGATGGTGTACATGGCCGGGTCGGAACGGAGAAACAGCGTCGTCGTCATGTTCATGGGGAGGCAACGGAATGTGTCATGTTCATGGGGAGGCAACGGAATGCGTCGTGTTCATGGGGAGGCAACGCAATGCGTCGTGTTCATCGGGAGGCAATGGAACGCATGGGAGCCAACCGGCTGGGTCGGAATGGAATGCGTGGTCGTGTTCATCGGGAGGGCTTGGACGTAACAGGCGATGGAAACGAGGCCTGGCGTACCGCACAACGGAGCAAACAGACCTCCTACGTTCGGAACGGGGTCCTGTTGATCGGGAGGGGTCTGGCGTACCGCAAAACGGAGGAAACGGACCTCCTACGGTCGAAACAGGGGTCCTGTTCATCGGGAGGGGTGTGGCGTACCGCAAAACGGAGGAAACGGACTTGTGTTGGAGCGCTACGGTCGAAACGGGGGTCCTGTTCATCGGGAGGGGTGCGGCGTACCGCAAAACTGGACTCCACGGGATATTGTTCATCTCCACCGTCGACCCCCTCCAGCCTCCACGAGCTACTGTTCATCCACCATCGACCTCCTCCAGCCTCCACCTGTGACTGTTCATCCACGGGCTCCTGTTCATCCAGCCTCCACCGCGCGCTACTCCACTGGCTACTATTCAACTAGCCCTCTCCACGGGCTCCTGTTCAACCACCCCTCCACGGGATACTGTTCATCCTGCCCTCCACCGTCTACTGTTCATCCTGCCCTCCACGGGGTGGTCCTGTTCATCCAGCCCTCCACGGGGTCCTGTTCATCCAGCCCCAACCGGCTCGATTGATCGGGGTCCTGTTCATCCAGAGGCAACACCACGGGGTCCTATTCATCCACCCCACCGGGAACTGTTCATCCAACAACCCCCCCCCCCCCCCCCCCCCCCCGGGAACGTTTCACCCAACACCCCCCCCCCCCCCCGCAACGCTCACTGTTTCATCCGAGGCATCGATTGGCTTCAATTAGCAGCAAGTAGCGAAGGAATCGCTCGATCGGCTTCAGTTAACAGCCATCGATCGTCGCTCGGGTTCAGTAACGCGTAGCCTGCAGTGCAATCTCTCGGGTTCAGTTAGAGCCCAACGCCTCACTCGGGTTCAGTTAGAGCCCCAACGCCTCGCACACACGCGCATACGTGTACGAGAGAAACGCGCATCGCTTGGCCCCCGACCTCCCACCGTAACCGGGAACTCCCTGAAATTTTCCTCCCCCTCGCTTCTACCATGGATTTTTCCATCATGGACGGCCCAGAGAATGTCATGCAGGTGCGTCTCTGGCCCGCCCAGGACGAAAATCCCATTTTCTGTCATGATTTTTTGTCATAGAAGTAGGAGCCCACCACATCTATGATGATACCGCGTTTTGTCACAATTATCGTCATAGAAGTGTCATATGTATGACAGAAAAAAAATTCGTTCGGCCCAAAATGTTACGGATGTGTCTTTTTTTTGTAGTGTATCGTGCGTATAGTATCTTGCATTGCTATGTCATTTGCTTAGTTTAGACATGCTTTGTGTGAATGCCACCTATTTAGTGTCTAATTACCATATATGTGAATTATGCAATGCCATCTTGTTGCAAGACATTATATATGTGAATTATGCAATGTTATCTTGTTGCAAGGCATTATGTATGTGAATTATGCAATGCCATGTTGTTTAGGCAGGCGGCATATATGTGAATTATATCATGCCGTCCTTTTTTTGTATTTCCCATTGCTTTTGTCGACAATGTTTGTATATTCAACTGCTCTTCCTGTGCATCAGCCATTTGAATTGGTGATGGAGAAATCTGGAGTGAAAACAAGGTCTTCAGAGGAGACAATGCTACCTGCTGAAGCAGATATCTTGTTGGTTACAGATAGCTCTTCAGAGGAGGATTCAGAGGCAGATGACCAGTCCTAGTATCCCCCTGAGGTGTATGCTCAAACTTGGCAGGGTTATATTACTCATGTAATGCATATGTTGTATTGCAATGCTTAGTTTTTACATCATATACACAATATTGAATGCCATCTCCTTAGTTGACACATCATATATGCGATTGCCCTCTGCTCACTTCCTTAGTATATAAATCATATATTTGAATTATGTCATTCATGATGTTTACGTAGACAGCATGTATCTGAATTATGGCATGCCAACCCATTTTCTAAAGACGTAATATAGTTATATCATCTCATCCTGTTTACATAGTCATCATATTTAAATTATGTCATTCTATCCATGAATTATATCATGCCATCATGTTTCCATCGACGGCATGTTTGTGATTTAGGGCATGCCAACCACTTTAATAGACACATCGTATAGTTATATCATGTCATCCTATTTACATAGTCATCATATTTTGAAGTATGTCATTCTATCCTGTTTAGTTAGCCATCATACATGTGAAATTGTGTCATGTTATCCTGTTTAATTAGCCATCATATATGTGAAATTATGTCCTGCTATTCTATTTGCTTAGACAACATAAATGTGAATTATTTCATGCCCTGTTTTCTTCCCTACTATCCATTGCACCTGTCTATCTTATAATGTCTGTACATTCAATTACTTTTCTTGTTTAATTAGCCATCATATATGTGAAATTATGTCCTGCTATTCTATTTGCTTAGACAACATAAATGTGAATTATTTCATGCCCTGTTTTCTTCCCTACTATCCATTGCACCTGTCTATCTTATAATGTCTGTACATTCAATTACTTTTCTTGTTTATCAGCCATTTCAATTGGAGGGAGTGATGGCAGTATCTGTGGGAGTAAAAACACGGTCTTCAGAAAAGATCGTGCTACCTGTCGATGCAGATAGAACCACGGTTGTACTTGCCCAAGAACCAGCCCCACCACACATAACCCACACTCATGCAGATTGTACCCCTACCCAGTTGGACAGAGAACCAGCTACACCCCTTCTAACCCCAACCCCAGCAGATAGACACCCAGTTCCCATTGAAACAACACCGTCTCCACCACAGAGCACCCAAACACGAGCACTTAGTAAGGCAACTGCAGTGCCCAAATCACGAGGACCACCACTCCAAACCTGAAGTCAACGCTTAAAGCAGAAGAAGAATTGTTCTCAGGTCAGGTTCCGTAGCTATGGTTCATACTACTTTGCTCTTGCATCACTGTATTTACTGATACCAACTAATTTCAAATTTTAAGGATGCAATTGAAACTCCAATGGCGCAATAGGTATGTTTTAAACCTATTTCTTCAACGTGTTTGGCTGTTTGCTGTTGTAACTTGCTCTATGTTGATTTCAGTTTCAATTGAATAAACAATTATGTTCTCATGCCATGCACATTACAAGTGTTGTTATTGCTGTGTAGTTTCCCACACTTATATTCTGTCTATGCTGCTTTGTCTTAAATAGATATGATTCGAACTGTATCTATCTTGATTTGGCAACATAAACTAGAATGATATAGACCATACAGTGACCATACTACATAGATATATGTTTGTTTCATGCTGTTATCCTATCCACCTTACTACTGAACTGGTTTACCAAAATGAGTTTCATATACTACATTGTAAACCTGAGATGTGTTTTTTTGTTTCTCTTTTAGAACACGGATAAAATATTGGAGAAGAGTACCCTGTTATGCAATGGTAAAGGAAGTAATGCAGATAAGGTTCAAGATAGTGAGACATCCCTGTTGGTCTCCAAGAAAGCTGATAAAAACTATATTGAAGACACTGAGACAACCCCAAAGTCCTGTCTTTATGTAGTGTTCGAGTTACCGGCTACCACTGCTGGCACCAGCTCTTCGAACTCATTACCTGAATCAGTTTGGCTTCTTGAGTCTCAACTTCAAGTTAAAAGACATCAATCAGATGTTATGCGACGGGAAGGCGAAGGACTGAGGAAGTCCCTGCAGAATTCAGATGCATACTTTCTGGTGCAACAGCAAGCGCTGGAGGACTTAAGCGCCAAACAAGAGAAACTTAATAAGCTTGCTAAGCATCTTGCCAGCATTATGGGTACCCAGGATATAGTTTCTTGAGCTCTTCTGAAGTGGCTTCAGTTCTGGACTTGTTTTGCTGCGGCGTTTATATGCTGCTGTGTTCCCTATATTTGCACCGGTGGTGAACTTTGATGCCCACTGGATGTAATATGTGTAATAGTCGTGATAGCCTAGTGTAAGTTGCTTGCTTATTTATTTCCTTGTTGTCTTGTTTATTTGTTTGCTTGTAGTCAGTGCAGTTCTTTTTCTGCGGTTTGCTAGTGGCTGCAATAACCTATTTTTTAAAACTAGGCCACAATAACCATGAGCTAATATTTACTGTAGTGACACTGGGCCTCCTACGGGCCGTAGAAATAGTGGGCCTTCTACGGGCCGTAGAAATAGTGGGCCTTCTACGGGCCGTAGAAACAGTGGGCCTTCTACGGGCCGTATCATCAATGGGCCTTCTACAGGCCGTATCATCAATGGGCCTTCTACGGGTTGTATGATCGATTGGCCAAACATGGGCCAAACAGACCGCACTCTGGCTGTAAACGGGCTAGAGTTGGAATCGTTCGTTCATGGGCCGGCCATAATGGGCCATCGTTAATATGCCGTATTTGGTGACGCTATGAAAACGGCCCAACGTATTAACGGACCACAAACGGGACGACTGTAATCACGGGATGAATTTGG
The DNA here is from genome assembly GCF_003073215.2 of Triticum urartu. Classification (NCBI taxonomy): domain Eukaryota; kingdom Viridiplantae; phylum Streptophyta; class Magnoliopsida; order Poales; family Poaceae; genus Triticum; species Triticum urartu. The sequence goes on along the minus strand of NC_053027.1, from coordinate 185,864,852 downwards.
CCCACAAGTAGAAAATGACATAAATGGGCCGTAAGTAAACGAATGCTGGAAATGAGCCCAAGAATAAATGGGCTCTGAGAAGGCCGAAAGATAACATGGGCTGGAGACGGCCCAACGGAATAACGGGCCGTTAATGGGTATAAAGTGATACACTGTTCATTACGGGCCAGTTTCACCACGGGCCATTAATGGGTGTAAAGTGATACACTGTTCATTACGGGCTAGTTTCACCACGGGCCGTTAATAGGCCAAGAGTTACATAGGGACTCATATGGGCCGAAAGACGTCATGGGCCATACATGGGCCAGAAGTGAAAATGGGCTGGAATGATATTGGATGGCCCAGATGACGCTACTAGGCCTAATTCGGATAGGGCGTAACGGGCCTTGGGTTAGCGGGTTGTAAATGGGCTATATGCGAACAAGCCGTTAACAGGCTTTCCATGGGCCGGCCCGCCACCTTTTGACCAAGTCAAACGGGCCGGCCTTTTCACAGGAATGGGCCTTTGTTGGGCTGTGCCACGTGTCAATGTATCATAGGCGCCTTCTGTCCAATGAGTGGATGACATCTGTCCCGACGATGAGCCGACACGTGTTTCCTCCAGCCAATGATGATTTTACACGTGGAAAATCCCCATTGGTCGGGGCTGTTAACGGGTTATTGGATCCAAAACCCGACCTGATAGCTTAACGGCGTTCTGTTACGGTGGATGCCACGTGTCAGTCACCCTTAACGAAAGCACTTCTGTGACGCGCGATTTATCGTCATGGAAGTGGACACTTCTGTGATGATAATTTTGGTAATGTCATGGAACACTTCTACGACAGCACAGGTATGACTATCTTGATTCTGTCATAAATTTGTCATGGATGTACATGCATGACAGAAAACACGACCTACTGTGCAAACACGTATCATCATGGAAGTGTATTTTTTGTAGTGTGTGGAGGCGCAGGAGGCCCTTGCCGAGGTGGACCTGCAACATGGCATGCTAGCCGACAACAAGGGGCAGCTCCAGGCCGAGGTGGAGCGCCTGAAGGCGCTGGTGGCCACGGCGGAGGAGACTCGGCGCTGCGAGGAGGCCGTGAAGGCGGCCGAGGACAAGGATGCCGAGCTGAAGGCAGCCCTTGCCAAGGTCGCCGATCTGGAGAAGATGCTCCAGGAGTGTGACCGCACCATCGCCCGGGAGAAGCGCAGTACATTGCTCGAAGCGCAGCACGTGGAAGAGTCCTTCTCCAGTAAGTGCTTTCCTTCGATTTTGTTGTTACCGGGTTGGGACTCCGGCTTTTCTTCCTTAGCGACTTTCTTCTGACTCGCTTTTCTTTTCGACAGGGGCCTTCTCGGACACGCGCCAGCTGGCGGAGGAGGCGGTCCGCTTTCATTGTGACCTGCAGGGGATCGTCGGCTCCAGAACTGACCCGCTGGTGGCCTGGACCTTCCCGGAGATCGTGACCGCTGCCGAGGACCGTCTGCGAGTCTTGAGCGAGCAGATGGGGCGGCTCTCTGAGGCCAACGCGGCGATGACGGCGGCCCTCTGGCCAGGTGCCGTCGCGCCGACCAGCTTCACGCGGCTGGCGCGGTGGTTGGAGGCGGGCCCAGACCGTCTTCATGAGTGGCGGGTTTCCGTCGCTCGTGCTGGCGCCGAGATGGTGCTAAGGTTCGTGGTGTTTCGCTCGCTCCCCGGCATCTGGACCTGGCGCTGGATGCATTGATGGGCCAGCGGGCCGTCTAGGAGAGCCAGCTACAGGCGGAGGCGAGACGGATCACCGCCCGGGCCAGCTACATCGCCGGGTTCACCTTCCATGATGAGTTCCAGCCGGAGCGGGCGGAGGATGGCGGAGTCGTGCCTGCTGACGACTATGGCCTACTTCTGGACGACCCGGAGGGCAGCTCTGAGGAGACGGACATCTACCACGACATGGATGCCGGGGAGGAGGACACCGGCACCTCGGCAGACCCGGGAGCTGCGCGATCCGGCGGCGGGAATGCCTGATTTTTCACTTAGTGAAAATCTTTGTTAGGTAGCAGGTCCACCCACCCACTGGGGATTAACTTGGTGTAATGAACTCCAGCCTTGGGCCTATTTCTGAATTTATGATGTATAAGCCTTGTGAATGTTTGCGCCTTTGCTTTTCGTTTTTTTGAGCCGTTTTCCTGCACTTTCCCCTCCTAGGCTTCTCCCCGGCGAGTCTGATGGCCGAGGCTTCGGCCTTTGAGAAGAGCGTGCAGTACTTAGGCTTTCGCAACATTGAGTGCGAGCGAAACACCCACTGGGCCGGCTGGCGGCAATCCGGCAGGGCCGGGTTGGCGTGCAGCCGGTCGTGCGGCAACTTAAAGCGACGAGGTCGGGTTGAGCGACCCGGCGGTATGCAAAAACTTCGTTGATGCCTACGCTCTTGCTTTTCGTCTTTGGAGCCGTTTTTTCACAACTTTTCCCCCTTTGGGTTCCCCCCTGCAAGTCTGACGGTCGAGGCTCCGGTCCGTGACAAGGGGTTCGGCCTTTGGGAGGAGCGTGCGATACTTAGGCTTTTGAAATATTGAGCGTGAGCGAAACACCCACTGGGCCGGCTAGCGGCAATCCGGCGGGGCCGGGTTGGCAAGCAGCTGGTCATGCAGCAACTTAGACCGGCGAGGCCGAGTTGGGCGACCCGGCGGTTCTTGACTTAGTGCTCGTGGCGCGCTGGTGCTTTGGTCTCATGTGCTTGCCAGCCAACAGCCGAAGCCGGTTCTGCGGCTTAGGGCGAAGTGAGAGGCCGTGGCGATCCAATGCGTCAGGAGCCGCTAAGGGAAACGGCGGGTGCCCAAGCCGGCCAACCCCCGAGCCCCCGGGTCGAGCGAGTCGACCTGGTGGTCGGGTTGGTTTTAAGAGGAAAGTAAGACACAGATGTAGGAGACACAATAGCTTGGTCGAAAAGGGCATCCCCCAAGCATCGTTCGGGGATCCCATAGTTTAGATGATTACAAAAGGCAACAATACATATGTGCATACGGCTAACTGTAAAACAGGCGGAGGAGCTCTGCGTTCCATGGCCGGATTGTTTCTTCACCGGCGGTGTCCCTCTTGCGCTTGTTTGACTTGCGGGCGTCGATGAGGTAGTACGCGTTGCGATCGCACAAGGCCTTACTGATGATGAAGGGGCCCTCCCATGGGGAGGACAGCTTGTGTTGGCCGGTCTACTCTTGGACGAGCCGGAGGATGAGGTCTCCCTCCCGGAAAGCGAGGAGCTTGATCTTCTTGTTGTGGTAGTGCCTCAGACCTTGCTGGTGGATGGCTGAGCGGCTGAGCGCTAGGAGACGTGCTTCTTCGAGTAGGTCGACGCCGTCTTCGCGAGCTTCCTTGGCCTCGGCTTCTGTGTATATCGTGACGCGCGGCGAGTCAAACTCGACGTCGGTCGGGATGACGGTTTCTGCGCCGTAGATGAGGAAGAACGGGGTGAACCCGGTCGGCCAGTTTGGCGTGGTGCGGAGACTCCAGAGGACGGCCGGCAACTCGTCAAGCGAGATGCCAGGCGAATGGATGAGCGGTTCGACGAGTCGCGGCTTGATGTCGGATAGGATGAGGCCGTTGGCTCGCTCGACCTGGCCGCTGGACTGTGGATGTGCAACGGAAGCTAGGTCGAGGCGGATGCCGGAGACGGAGCAGTACTACACGAGAACGCCCTTGGCGAAGTTGGTGTCGTTGTCCGTGATGATGTTGTTCAGCATGTCGTAGCTCACCGCGGTGTCCTTGACGAATCGATTAGCCGTTGGCCCATCCAGCTTCTTGATTGGCCTTGCTTCGATCCATTTGGTGAACTTGTCCACCGCCACCAGCAAATGCGTCATGCTGCCTCGAGCGGTCTTGAAGGGCCCCACCATGTCGAGTCCCCAGACCGCGAAGGGCCAGGCGATCGGGATGGTCCGGAGTGCCGACGCCTGCTGGTGGCTATGCTTGCTGAAGTGCTGGCACCCCTCGCACTTGAGGACGAGCGACTCTGCGTCTGCGAGGGTTGTGGGCCAGTAGAAACCATGGTGGAAAGCCTTGGCCACCAGGGACCGTGAGGCATCGTGGTGCCCGCACTAGCCCTGGTGTATGTCGAGGAGGACCTCAATGCCCTTGTCTTGCTCGATGTAGCATTGGAATATGTTGATGGAGCTGCGCTTGACGAGCTCGTTGTTGATGATGCTGTTGGCGGACGCTCGGCGCTGCACTTGCCGAGCTTCGGTCTCGTCCATGGGAAGGACCCCATTCTCCAGGAACTCTGAGATGGGCAGGGCCCATGATGGCGCCATCACCACGGCGAAGACGGCCACTATTTCAGGTTCTGGGGCGGCAGCCCCCGAGCCGAGTTCAGCAGCCCCCGGGTCGGGTTCGGCAGTCCCCGAGCCGGGTTCGACAGTCCCGGGGCCAGGTTGAGGCGCGGCCGGGTCGGGTGGAGCAGCCCCCGGGCCGGGTTGAGGCACGGCCGGGTCGGACGGAGCAGTCCCCGGGTCAGGTTGGCTGGGACGTGGATGGACTCGGAGTCCGGAGACGGCTTGACTGACGGCTTGTGCAGATGCTCGAGGGAGACGCCGGGTGGAATGGACTGCCGAGACGAGGCGATCTTGGCGAGTGTGTCGGCCGCCTCATTCTCTGCGCGCGGGACATGGAGGAACTCACAGCCCGCGAAGAATCCAGACAGCTTCTGGACGAGGAAACGGTAGCTTGCCATGTTGGAGTCGTGGGCGTCCCACTCGCCGGAGCACTGCTGCACCACCAGGTCCGAGTCGCCGTAGCATAGGATGCGCCAGGTGCCGAGTTCCTGGGCAAGCCGGAGGCCGTGCACAAGGGCTTCATATTCGGCGACGTTGTTGGAGGCGGCAAAGTGGATTTGGAGTGCATACTTGAGCCGGTTGCCCTTGGGGGAGGACAGCACGATGCCGGCCCCTAGGCCGAGTTGCCTCTTCGAGCCGTCGAAGTGCATGCACCAGTGCGTCGAGTCCGGTGGCGGCGGCATGTACCGGGTCTCTGTCCAGTCGACGAGGAAGTCGGCCAAAGCTTGGGACTTGATTGTAGTATGGGGCTCGTAGAGGATGGTGTAGCCGGCTAGCGCGAGCGCCCACTTGGTGACCCGGCCAGAGGCATCCCGGCACCCGATGATTTCGCCGAGAGAGGCCGCGCTGACCATGGTAACGAAGTGCTCTTGTAAGTACTGCTTCAGTTTCTTGGCAGTGAAGTACACACCGTAACACATCTTCTGGTAGTGCGTGTAGTTCTGCCTCGAGGCGGAGAGCACCTCGCTCAGGTAGTAGACGGGACGCTGGAATGCTTGGACCTTGTCCTTCTCTGGTCGCTCGACCACCATCACCGTGCTTACCGACCGCGAGGTCACGACGATATAGAGCAACAGCGCTCCTTCTCGGCTGGTGCGGCCAGGACTGGTGCGGTGGAGAGCATGCGCTTGAGATCCCGGAAAGCCTCGTCCGCCTGATCGTTCCATTCGAACGGCGTTGTCTTCTTCATCAGCTGATATAGGGGCAAGGCCCTCTCGCCCAGCCGGCTGAGAAACTGGCTAACCGAGGCCAAGCAGTCGGTGAATTTCTGGACATCGCGCAGCCGAGCCAGCTTGCGCATGCGCTCGATGGCCTCGATTTTCTCCGGGTTTGCCTCAATGCCGCGATCCGAGATGAGGAAGCCGAGTAGCTTTCCGGCCAGGACACCGAAAATGCACTTTTCCGGGTTGAGCTTGACCTTGTACTTGCGCTGGTTGGCGAAGGTCTCCTTCAGGTCGTCGAGGAGCATGAGGTGCTTCTTGGTCTTCACCACGATGGCATCCACGTAGACGTGGATATTGCGGCCGAGTTGCGGCAGCAGGCACTTCTGCATGCAGCGCTGGAAGGTGGCGTCGGTGTTCTTCTAGCCGAACGACATGGTGATGTAGCAATACGCCCCAATGGGCGTGATGAAGGACGTCTTCAGGGCGTCGGCCGGGTCCAGCTTGATCTGATGATAGCCGGAGTAAGCATCCAGGAAGGACAGGAGCTCACACCCGGCAGTGGAGTCGATGACTTGGTCGATCCGCGGGAGGGCGAATGGGTCTTTGGGGCAGGCCTTGTTCAGGCTGGTGTAGTCGATACGCATGTGCTAGGTCTTGTTCTATTCCAGGATGAGGACTGGGTTAGCCAGCCACTCGAGGTGAAACACTTCCATGATGAAGCCGGTCGCCAAAATCTTCACCGATGGTCCTTCTCTTCTCTTCGGAAAAATGTCGCAGGGGTTGAACGACGGACTTGGCGTCCTTGCGGACATGGAGTTTGTGCTTGCCGTACTTCCTTGAGATACCCGGCATGTCCTTTCGGGTCCATGCGAAAATATCCCGATTCTCACGGAGGAAGTCGATGAGCTCGCCTTCCTATTTGTTGTCGACGCGGGTACCCAAGATAACGTACTTGCTGCAGCTGGGGTCCTCCGGGTTTAGCTTCACTTTCTTGGTCTCCTTGGAGGGCTTGAATGAGGCCTCGTCGGCCGGGTCCTCGACTGGGACTGGTCCGGCCAACTCTTCTTGGGCCAAGGCGACGATCCGGTCGAGCTGGCACCGCTCCTCGGCTACGACCAACGACTCGGCCAGCTTGGCGCTGTCTCGGGTGCACTCTATGGAATTGCCGTAGTCGCCAATGATGGTCATGAGGTCCTTCGGACCCGGCATCTTTATCTTCAGGTAGGCATGAATTTGGCAAGCGCGGGCCGGCCCAGCAGCGCGTGATACGCGCTGGGCAGGTCCACCACCTCGAACCAGATCGGCTCGCGTCAGAAGTGGCTGCTGTCGCCGAACAGGACGTCGAGCCGGATCTAGTTGATCAGGGAGCAGGAGAGGCCGGGAATGATGCCGTGGAAGACCGTCCGGGTCGGCTCCAGGTCCTTGGCCTCGAGGCCGAGCTTGGTCATGGTGTCGCGGTAGAGGATGTTGATGCTGCTGCCGCCGTCGATGAGAACCCGGGAAAACATGCACGTGCGCCGAGGCGTGACGATGGTGGGATCAAGGACGAGGGTGTAACCACCCGGGTTCGGCATGATGGCCGGGTGTTCCTCCTGAGTCCAGGTGACTGGGTGCTCCGACCAGTGCGTGTATTCTGCCATGGCCGGGATGACGGTGTTCACCTCTTGCCGAAGGAGGCGCTCGCTGCGCTTGTCGTCGCCGAGGCTGGTGAAGACGACGTAGGTCGCGTTCTGGGCTGGGTAGGCGTCGTCGCGCATCACACCGCCAGCCAGGGGCGGCGGTGGAGGTGGAGGCGGCTGCCCTGCTCCTGGAGCCGGCGCCGGAGGAGGCAAGACATCGCCCCTCATGATGCGCTTGGTGATGGCACACTACCGAAGCATGTGCGTGGATGGCCTTGCGCCACTGTGGTGCTTGCAGGGAGCGTCGAGCATCTCCTAGAAACTCATGGTAGGTTGCCACGTCATCTTGCCGGTCTGTCGGTGCTTGGCGGCCTGGTCGGCCGCGGGCGCCTGCTCGGCGGCCGCGATAAGCCGGTTGTCGCAGCGCTGGGCTGGTTTATTGGCCTTGCGCTTGTTGTTCTGCTGGTTGTGCTGTTGCCGGCTGCCTTCGCCGGCCGGCTTCGGTGGGTGGCTTTGCTTTGCTGGCTTCGTCCAGCGCCACCTGGATCTTCATGGCGGAGTCGGCGTTGGTGTACTTGTCCGCCGTCACCATGAGCGCGGCCATGGTGGCCGGCTCGGAGCGCAAGAGCTTGTGCTTGAGGAGGGTGCCATCCCGGCACCCGTTGACGAAGTATTGGATTGCTTGGACTTCGTGGATGCCCTCACAGCTGTTCCGGAGCTTGGTCCAGCGTGCGAGGTACTCGCGGCCGGTCTCCGCCGGTCCCTGCACGCACATGGTGAGCTGACTGGGGCGGCCGCGTCGCTTGTACGTGCCGGTGAAGTTGTGCACGAAGGCTTGCTTGAAGTCGACCCACGCGTTGATGCTGCCCTCCGGCAGACTATTCAACCAGGTGCGGGCCGAACACTGGAGCATGAGAGGCGCGTAGCGCATGGCGAGGCGGCGGTTGCCGCCGGCGATGCCAATGGCGGTGGTGTAGTCGGTGAGCCAGTTGATACGTCTCCAACGTATCAATAATTTTTGATTGCTCCATGCTATTATATTATCTATTTTGGATGTTAATGGGCTTTATTTTACACTTTTATATCATTTTTGGGACTAACCTACTAAACAGAGGCCCAGCCCAAATTGTTGTTTTTTTGCCTATTTTAGGGTTTCGAAGAAAAGGAATATCAAACAGAGTCCAAACGGAATGAAACCTTCGGGAACGTAATTTTCTCAACAAATGTGATCCAAGAGACTTGGAGTGGCCGTCAAGAAACAAGGGAGGAAGGCACGAGGCAGTGGGGCGCGCCTACCCCCTTGGGCGCACCCTCCATCCTTGTGGGCCCTCCGTTGCTCCGACATACTTCTTCCTCCTATATATATCCACGTACCCCCCAAACATCCAGGAGCACCACGAAAACCTAATTCCACCACTGCAACCTTCTGTACTCGAGAGATCCCATCTCGGGGCCTTTTCCGGAGCTCCACCGGAGGGGGCATTGACCACAGAGGGTCTCTACATCAACTCCATGGCCTCTCCGGTGATGTGTGAGTAGTTTATTTCAGACCTTCGGGTCCATAGTTATTAGCTAGATGGCTTCTTCTCTCTCTTTGAATCTCAATACAAAGTACTCCTCGATTCTCTTGGAGATCTATTCGATGTAATCTTCTTTTGCAGTGTGTTTGTCGAGATCCGATGAATTGTGGGTTTATGATCCACACTATCTATGAACAATATTTGATTCTCCTCTGAATTATTTTATGTATGATTGGTTTATCTTTGCAAGTTTCTTCGAATTATCAGTTTGGTTTGGCCTACTAGATTGATCTTTCTTGCAATGGGAGAAGTGCTTAGCTTTGGGTTCAATCTTGCGGTGTTCGATCCGAGTGACAGAAAGGGAACCGATACGTATTGTATTGTTGCCATCGAGGATAAAAATATGGGGTTTATATCATATTGCATGAGTTTATCCCTCTACATCATGTCATCTTCCCTAAAGCATTACTCTGTTCTCTTGAACTTAATACTCTAGATGCATGCTGGATAGCGGTCGATGTGTGGATTAATAGTAGTAGATGCAGAATCGTTTTGGTCTACTTGCCTCGGACGTGATGCCTATATACATGATCATACCTAGATATTCTCATAACTATGCTCAATTCTATCAATTGCTCAACACTAATTCGTTTACCCACTGTAATACTTATGCTCTTGAGAGAAGCCACTAGTGAAACCTATGGCCCAGGGTCTATCTTCCATCATATTAATCTTCCAATACTTAGTTATTTCTATTGCTTTTTATTTTACTTTGCATCTTTTATTTCTCTTTATCATAAAAATACCAAAAATATTATCTTATCATATCTATCAGATCTCACTCTCGTAAGTTACCATGAAGGGATTGACAACCCTTTTTCGCGTTGGTTGCGAGGTTCTTATTTTTTGTGTAGGTGCATGGGACTTGAGCGTGATCTCCTACTGGATTGATACCTTGGTTCTCAAAAACTGAGGGAAATACTTACGCTACTTTACTGCATCACCCTTTCCTCTTCAAGGGAAAACCAACGCAGTGCTCAAGAGGTAACAAGAAGGATTTCTGGCGCTGTTGCCGGAGAGATTCGCGCCAAGTCAAGTCAAGTCAAGACATAGCAAGTACCCATCACAAACTCTTATCCCTCGCATTACATTATTTTCCATTTGCCTCTCGTTTTCCTCTCCCCCACTTCACCCTTGCCGTTTTATTCATCCTCTTTTCCTCTCTCCCTCTCTCTCTGTTCCCCTTCTCTTTTTCTATTTGCCTTTTTTGCCCGTTTCTTGTTTGCTTGTGTGTTGTATTGCTTGCTTGTCACGATGACTCTACCTAGATTTGGTGACCTTCACCTTAAAAGGTTAGAAGAGATCGAAAGCAACATCAGGAGTTTTATGACTTTACAATTTGAGCATAATAATTTCTTTAGGAACGAGCTTAAGGAACAAAAAAAGCTTTATGGGTTATATGAATAAAGAGCTCGATGATATGTCCAAAGAATTTTATGGTTTGAAATCTCAGATTGCTCATCTCGAAAAATTAATTGCTGAAGTCTCGGATAAGCAGGCCACCTTAGTTAATAAGATGGCCGCTAAGCTGGAAAATTTTCATGATAATAAAGATGAAGATCTAAAATTTATTGATGTGTCCCCTATTAAATCTTTGTTTTGCAATATGAATATTGATAATGATGGGGCTGAAGATGAGCCATCTTTACCTAGAAGGCGTTCCAAAAATTTGGAGTCTTTAGATCTTGATGCTAAAATTGTTAAAAGTGGGATCGAAGAGATTAAAACGTTAAATATCAATGAACCCACTATTTTGGATTTCAAGGAATTTAATTATGATAATTGCTCTTTGGTAGATTGTATTTCCTTGTTGCAATCCGTGCTAAATTCTCCTCATGCTTATGGTCAAAATAAAGCTTTTACTAAACATATCGTTGATGCTTTGATGCAATCTTATGAAGAAAAACTTGAGTTGGAAGTTTCTATCCCTAGAAAGCTTTATGATGAGTTGGAACCTACAATAAAAATTAAAATTAATGATCATGAGTGTTATTCTTTGTGTGATTTTGGTGCTAGTGTTTCCATGATTCCGAAAACTTTATGTGATTTGCTAGGTTTTCGTGATTTTGATGATTGTTCCCTAAACTTGCACCTTGCGGATTCCACTATTAAGAAACCTATGGGAAGAATTAATGATGTTCTAATTGTTGCAAATAGGAACTATGTGCCCGTAGATTTCATTGTTCTTGACATAGATTGCAATCCTTCATGTCCTATTATTCTTGGTAGACCTTTCCTTAGAACGATTGGTGCAATTATTGATATGAAGGAAGGGAACATTAAATTCCAATTTCCATTAAGGAAAGTCATGGAACACTTCCCTAGAAAGAAAATTAAATTATCATATGAATCTATTATGAGAGCCACTTATGGATTTCCTACCAAAGATGGCAATACCTAGATCTATCTTCGCTTTTATGCCTAGCTAGGGGCGTTAAACGATAGCGCTTGTTGGGAGGCAACCCAATTTTATTTTTATTTCTTCCTTTTTGTTCCTGTTTAGTAATAAATAATTTATCTAGCCTCTGTTTTGGTTGTGTTTTTGTGTTTAATTAGTGTTTGTGCCAAGTAGAACCGTTGGGAAGACTTGGGGAAAGTCTTTTTGATCTTGCTGTAAAAAACAGAAACTTTAGCGCTCACCAGGATTGCTGCCATTTTTATTTGAAAGGTTCTATTGAGTTAATTCTATTTTCCGATGATTAATAGATAAAGTCCTCACGTCTAGAAATTTATTTAAGAATTTTTGGGGTTCCAGAACTTGCGTTAGCTACAGATTACTACAGACTGTTCTGTTTTTGACAGATTCTGTTTTGCGTGTGTTGTTTGCTTATTTTGATGAATCTATGGCTAGTAAAAGGGTTTATAAACCATAGAGAAGTTGGAATACAGTAGGTTTAACACCAATATAAATAACGAATGAGTTCATTACAGTACCTTGAAGTGGTGTTCTGTTTTCTTTTGCTAACGGAGCTCACGAGATTTTCTATTTTGAGTTTTGTGTTGTGAAGTTTTCAAGTTTTGGGTAAAGATTTGATGGATTATGGAACAAGGAGTGGCAAGAGCCTAAGCTTGGGGATGCCCATGGAACCCCAAGGTAAAATTAAAGGATGCCAAAAAGCCTAAGCTTGGGGATGCTCCGGAAGGAATCCCCTCTTTCGTCTTCGTCTATCGGTAACTTTACTTGGAGCTATATTTTTATTCACCACATGATATGTGTTTTGCTTGGAGCGTCTTGTATGATTTGAGTCTTTGATTTTTAGTTACCACAATCATCCTTGCTGTACACACATTTTGAGAGAGACTCACATGATTGGAAATTTGTTAGAATACTCCATGTGCTTCACTTATATCTTTTGAGCTATATAGTTTTTGCTCTAGTGCTTCACTTACATCTTCTAGAGCATGGCGGTGGTTTTGTTTTATAGAAGCTATTATTCTCTCATGCTTCACTTATATTATTTTGAGAGTCCTTTAGAACAACATGGCAATAATAAAAACTTTCATGCAAGTGCATTGAATACTATGAGAAGTTTGAAACTTGATAATTGTTTTGAGACATGGAGATGGTGATATTAGAGTCATGCTAGTTGAGTAGTTGTGAATTTGAGAAATACTTGTGTTGAAGTTTGTGATTCCCGTAGCATGCATGTATGGTGAACCGTTATGTGACGAAGTCGGAGGATGATTTATTTATTGATTGTCTTCGTTATGAGTGGCGGTCGGGGACGAGCGATGGTCTTTTCCTACCAATCTATCCCCCTAGGAGCATGTGCGTAATACTTTGCTTTGATAACTTGTAGATTTTTGCAATAACTATGTGAGTTCTTTATGACTAATGATGAGTCCAAGGATTATACACACTCTCACCCTTCCACCATTGCTAGCCTCTCTAATACCGCGCACTTTTCGCCGGTATCATAAACCCACCATATACCTTCCTCAAAACAGCCACCGTACCTACCTATAATGGCATTTCCATAGCCATTCCGAGATATATTGACATGCAACTCTCCATTGTTCCCTTATTATGACACGATTCATCATTGTCATATTGCTTGCATGATCATGTAGTTGAGATCGTATTTGTGGCAAAGCCACCGTTCATAATTCTTCATACATGTCACTCATGCATCATTGCACATCCCGGTATGCCGCCGGAGGCATTCACATAGAGTCATATCTTGTTAGAGCATTGTCCCAGTGAGGAAAGGATGATGGAGACGATGATTCCCCCACAAGTCGGGATGAGACTCCGGACGAAAAAAAGAGAAAGGCCATCAAAAAAGAAGGCCCAAAAAAATGAGAGAAAAAGAGAGAAGGGACAATGTTACTATCCTTTTTCCACACTTGTGCTTCAAAGTAGCACCATGATCTTCATGATAGAGATTCTCCTATGATATCACTTTCATATACTAGTGGGAATTTTTCATTATAGAACTTGGCTTGTATATTCCAATGATGGGCTTCGTCAAATTGCCCTAGGTCTTCATGAGCAAGCAAGTTGGATGCACACCCACTTAGTTTCTTTTGTTGAGCTTTCATACACTTATAGCTCTAGTGCATCTGTTGCATGGCAATCCCTACTCACTCTCATTGATATCTATTCACGGGCATCTCCATAGCCCGTTGATACGCCTAGTTGATGTGAGGGTATCTTCTCCTTTTTTTTCTTCTCCACAACCACCATTCTATTCCACCATAGTGCTATATCCATGGCTCACGCTCATATATTGCGTGAAGATTGAAAAAGTTTGAGAACATCAAAAGTATGAAACAATTGCTTGGCTTGTCAACGGGGTTGCGCATGATTTAAATATTTTGTGTGGTGAAGATGGACCATAGCCAAACTATATGATTTTGTAGGGATAACTTTCTTTGGCCATGTTATTTTCAGAAGACATAATTGCTAGTTAGTGTGCTTGAAGTATTATTGTTTTTATGTCAATATTAAACTTTTGTCTTGAATCTTATGGATCTGAACATTCATGCCACAATAAAGAAAAATTACATTGAGACATATATTAGAAAGCATTCCACATCAAAAATTATTCTTTTTATCATTTACCTACTCGAGAATGAGCAGGAATTAAGCTTGGGATGCTTGATACGTCTCCAAGGTATCTATAATTTTTGATTGCTCCATGCTATTATATTATCTATTTTGGATGTTAATGGGCTTTATTTTACACTTTTATATCATTTTTGGGACTAACCTACTAACCGGAGGCCCAGCCCAAATTGTTGTTTTTTGCGTATTTTAGGGTTTTGAAGAAAAGGAATATCAAACGGAGTCCAAACGGAATGAAACCTTCGGGAACGTGATTTTCTCAACAAATGTGATCCAGAAGACTTGGAGTGGCCGTCAAGAAACAAGGGAGGAAGGCATGAGGCAGGGGGCGTGCCTACCCCCCTGGGCGCACCCTCCACCCTCGTGGGCCCTCCGTTGCTCCACCAACATACTTCTTCCTCCTATATATATCCACGTACCCTCCAAACATCTAGGAGCACCATGAAAACCTAATTCCACCGCTGCAACCTTCTATACTCAAGAGATCCCATCTCGGGGCCTTTTCCGGAGCTCCACCGAAGGGGGCATTGATCATAGAGGGCCTCTACATCAACTCCATGGCCTCTTCGGTGATGTGTGAGTAGTTTACTTCAAACCTTCGGGTCCATAGTTATTAGCTAGATGGCTTCTTCTCTCTCTTTGGATCTCAATACAAAGTTCTCCTTGATTCTCTTTCAGATCTATTCGATGTAATCTTCTTTTGCGGTGTGTTTGTCGAGATCCAATGAATTGTGGGTTTATGATCCAGATTATCTATGAACAATATTTGATTCTCCTCTGAATTCTTTTATGTATGATTGTTTTATCTTTGCAAGTCTCATCGAATTATCAGTTTGGTTTGGCCTACTAGATTGATCTTTCTTGCAATGGGAGAAGTGCTTAGCTTTGGGTTCAATCTTGCGGTGTTCAATCCCAGTGACAGAAAGGGAACCGATACGTATTGTATTGTTGCCATCGAGGATAAAAAGATGGGGTTTATATCATATTGCATGAGTTTATCCCACTACATCATGTCATCTTCCTTAAAGCATTACTCTGTTCTCTTGAACTTAATAGTCTAGATGCATGCTGGATAGCGGTCAATGTGTGGAGTAATAGTAGTAGATGCAGAATCGTTTCGGTCTACTTGTCTTGGACGTGATGCCTATATACATGATCATACCTAGATATTCTCATAACTATGCTCAATTCTATCAATTGCTCGACACTAATTCGTTTACCCTTCGTAATACTTATGCTCTTGAGAGAAGCCACCAGTGAAACCTATGGCCCCCGGGTCTATCTTCCATCATATTAATCTTCCAATACTTAGTTATTTATATTGCTTTTTATTTTACTTTGCATCTTTTATTTCTCTTTATCATAAAAATACCAAAAATATTATCTTATCATATATATCATATCTCACTCTCGTAAGTGACCGTGAAGGGATTGACAACCCCTTTTCGCGTTGGTTGCGAGGTTCTTATTTGTTTGTGTAGGTGTGTGGGACTTGAGCGTGATCTCCTACTGGATTGATACCTTGGTTCTCAAAAACTGAGGGAAATACTTACGCTACTTTACTGCATCACCCTTTCCTCTTCAAGGGAAAACCAACGCAGTGCTCAAGAGGTAGCACCAGTCCTCCGGCTTCACGGTGCCGTTGTACTTGGGGTGTTGCGGGGGAGCGTGAACCCTTTAGTAAAGGGCTCACCTCGGATGCGTGGCCCGAAACACGTCGGTCCGAGGGGGCCGGTCTCCTCCAACTCTTGGGAGAGGGTGAGTCAGTCGAGGCGGTGACGTGCGTCGGTGTCGTCGATGGCGCGCGGGCCCAGTCGGTCGGTGACCGCGCCATGGGGGGCCGGGTCGCCTCCAGTCAGACGTCGGCTGGGTAGGAGCAGAGGGTCGAGTCGGCGTCGGGCCTCCAAGGCCGGCTCGTCACCCAAGCTGCCGACGATCATCGGGGCGGGGTTGCGCCGGGTCCGGGTGCGGCCGAAGTGTGCCTCGCTGGGTGGCGAGGATGTCGTGTGCTGGAAGTTACCGGGTGCGGGTGCGGCATCCGGCCGGCTTGGCGAGTTGGTTGAGGCGGTCCTGCTGCGCGTTGGCCGCAGCGAGGTGATCGTTCACCCTCTTGAGGTGGTCCTGCAGCTCTTCGCCTACGAGTTGGTCCAGGCAGACCGCGGCTGCCAGGGCAGCGTGCATGTTCTTCATGGGAGTCTTGTAGACGGGAGGGACGGCGCCGAAGGCGCGCCCAATCGCACCGCCCCGGGCTCGTACATCGACGAGCCAGCTTGGCTCAGGCGCGTCTGGCGTGAAGCCGTAGGCAGTGTTGCGCTCCAGCTGAGCGGAGTCGAGGCGGCGCTGCATGGCAGCGAGCGTCTCGGTGAGGTCCAGCAGGCACTGGTGGTCTTCGTCGAGGCGAGTCCGGGCCTCAGCGATGTCGGAGGGGTCGATGAGCACTGATGTCTACTACACAACCTTCTTCTTGTAGACGTTGTTGGGCCTCCAAGTGCAAAGGTTTGTAGGAAAGTAGCAAATTTCCCTCAAGTGGATGTCCTAAGGTTTATCAATCCGTGGGAGGCATAGGATGAAAATGATCTCTCTCAAACAACCCTACAACCAAATAACAAAGAGTTTCTTGTGTCCCCAACACACCCAATACAACGGTAAATTGTATAGGTGCACTAGTTCGGCGAAGAGATGGTGATACAAGTGCAATATGGATGGTAGATAAAGGTTTTTTAATCTAAAAATATAAAAACAGCAAGGTAGATAGTGGTAAAAGTGAGCGTAAACGATATTGCAATGTGTTGAAACAAGGCCTAGGGTTCATACTTTAACTACTGCAAGTTCTCTCAACAATAATAACATAATTCGATCATACAACTATCCCTCAACATGCAACAAAGAGTCACTCCAAAGTCACTAATAGAGGAGAACAAACGAAGATATTATTGTAGGGTACGAAACCACCTCAAAGTTATTCTTTCTGATCGATCTATTCAAGAGTTCGTACTAGAATAACACCTTAAGACACAAATCAACCAAAACCCTCATGTCACCTAGATACTCCAATGTCACCTCAAGTATCCGTGGGTATCATTATACGATATGCATCACACAATCTTAGGTTCATCTATTCAACCAACACAAAGAATTTCAAAGTGTGCCCCAAAGTTTCTACCGGAGAGTCAAGATGAAAACGTGTGCCAACCCCTATGCATAAGTTCACGAACTTACGGAACTCGCAAGTTGATCACCAAAACATACATCAAGTAGATCACGTGATATCCCATTGTCACCACAGATAAGCACATGCAAGACATACATCAAGTGTTCTCAAATCCTTAAAGACTCAATCCGATAAGATAACTTCAAAGGGAAAACTCGATTCATCACAAGAGAGTAGAGGGGGAGAAACATCATAAGATCCAACTATAATAGCAAAGCTCGCGATACATCAAGATCGTGCCGAATCAAGAACACGAGAGAGAGAGAGAGAGAGAGAGATCAAACACATAGCTACTGGTACATACCCTCATCCCCGAGGGTGAACTACTCTGTCCTCGTCATGGAGAGAGCCGGGATGATGAAGATGGCCACCGGAGAGGGATTCCCCCTCCGGCAGGGTGCTGGAATGGGTCTAGATTGGTTTTCGGTGGCTACGGAGGCTTGCGGCGGCGGAACTCTCGATCTAGGTTATTTTTTGGATGTATTTATAGGAATTTTTGGCATCGGTCTCACGTCAAGGGGGTCTCCGAGTCGTCCATGAGGGTGGAGGGCGCACCCTACCCCCCGGGCTCGCCCTCCTATCTCGTGGACGGCTCGGGACTCTTTTGGCCCAACTATTTTACTCCGGGGGCTTCTTTTGGTCAATAAAAATCATCAAAAATTGGCACGTTAATTGGACTCCGTTTGGTATTCCTTTTCTGTAAAACTCAAAAACAAGGAAACAAACAGAAACTGGCACTGGACTCTAGGTTAATAGGTTAGTCCCAAAATTCATATAAAATAGCATATAAATGCATATAAAACATCCTAGATGGATAATATAATAGCATGGAACAATCAATAATTATAGATACATTGGAGAAGTATCAGGGATGCGAAGGCTCTGCATCGTGGCGCGCAACGGGTTGGGCGGGCTGGCCCGCTCCGCTGCGACCCTGGCTTCAGCAGCTGTGACGCTCCGAGACCGATGCGTCGGGTGTCTTCCAGTTATTCGTTGTTGTTGCCTCATCATTTTCTTGCGTGTCGCTTGTTGCCATATCATCATGTGCATTGCATCATCATGTTTTCAAACTTGCATCCGTCCGGGTTCTCCTTGATCTTTCTGTTGTCCGTTCTGAGCCCAAACACACTTGCACGCGCCCGCGGCACGTCCAAAATATTATTTTATAAGTGGCCGTAAAACGTTCTCGAAGTGGGATGAGAGTTGGCATGCAGTGTTGTTATGTTGGCAGTAGACCGCCTGCCAAGTTCCATCGCATTCGGAGTCCGTTTAGCGCCCCAACGGTTAACTATAGCGACATTATAGTCGGTCAAACGTCAGATGTTTTCGGCCTCCGGAAACAGTCGCCGGGTCTCTCTCTTCTCTTCTCTCAGCCCTAGGCTTTCTGCACAGCCCACTACCACTCACCGCCAGGCCCTACCTAACCTCTCTCGTCAGCCCACGACCCTCCTCGCGCACGCGTCCGAAAGCTGTCCCGGACCCGACCTGGGCAGTCGTCACCGTTGGGTCCGGATCATCCCCAAACATCTACAAAACATCTCCTTTTTTGTTAATTGGACTTCCTAACCTATATTTTTATCGGCCGTACGATTTTAATCATAGGGACGAGATAGCCCTACCCTAATCCCTACCTATATATATAGTCAAACCCTAGTCCGAGCCGTCCCATCCATTCCATCCATCCCATCCGCCGCCACTAGCTCCACCTGGTCTCCCCTTTTCCTCAGGATCTTGCCCAATCCACCCAATCGATCCTGCCTTCTCCTCTTTTTCCCCACCGAGCCAACCACTGATCACCACCAGCCAGATCCATCTAATCACCAAGCGCCTAGCCTCCCTCGCTTTTGGATCGGCAGGAACCGTGTCTGGATCCCCTCTCGAGCACTTCCATGGAGCCAAGCTCCCGTGCCTCCCGTTCGTCTTTCCCGAAGACCAACAGCACCGACTCCTCGCAGCCGCGTTCGAGCGCTCCCGAGGCCGAGCTCCTCCAACCTCACGACCCCGCAGGACCTCCTCCTCGCCTAGCCACTCCGGTGACCTGCAAGTCGACCTTCGCGCCCTGCCATCTCCTTCTTCCTCTCGCTCTCTCCCTCACCTCACCTCTCTCCCTCTCTATCTTCAAGGACATGAACCAGCAAGCCGCCATGGGCGCCCGAAGCATGGACTCCTGCTGCTGACGCCGCCGAGCTCCTCTGCCACCAAAAACGGACTCACCATGTTCGGATCTGACCACCCTCGCCTGCATCCGCATGTTCCTGGCCATGCTTTGTCGTCCTTCATGCCGGTTCTCTGCACCTGCTGGTCTCCCTGCTTCTGTCGCGCCTGCATCGCCATGTTGTCGCGTCTGCACCGCCTGAAGCCGTCGCCTTCCACCGCCGCCCTTGCCTCGGATCCGGCCGGTTCCCGTGGCCCCTTGCCCCGCCAAGTCCCTCTACTGCTTCTCTGCTTCGTGCCGCTGCCTCCCCTGCGTCCAGAGGAGGACGAACACCTCCAGGCCGTGCTTCTCGTTCTGTCCAAGAACGAGCGACTGCGCCCGTTGACCTGGCCTCGTGGGCCTCGTCCCTGCCCAGCATCCTCCAAGCCCAGTTCCTCCACCGACTCAGGCCTTGGGCCTTGGTGAGCGCCCAGCCGCCCACTGTTTCAGCCTAGTACCTGTTTTTTTTTCGCGACCGAATTTGCTATTTATCCTGAGAATTGCCAGTTTTGCAGAAACACCCTTGCACTTCATGCATATCCTAACTAATTAACCGTGCATTGGATTAAAACAAACTTTATATGTAAAATGCCTAGAATTTTGTCTAGTTTAATAATATACAACTTTCATCTATGTTTAAAATGTTTAAAATGTTGTTTGTGTAATTTTGCCCATATGCCATGTTAAAATGCCTTAATCCATAACTTAATAACCGTAGCTCCATTTTAAATAAACTTTATATGTAAATGGGGTAGAAAAATGCCTAGTTTAACATGGTGGCTTTACTTTGCATGCTTAACAACTCTAAAATATGCTTTAGGGCAGAACAGTACCAAACCTAATATATGCACATGAGGAGTTTCCGGACTTGTTGTTTGTTGTTCCGGCCTCATTTAAACTTGCCTAGATAGGTAGTTTTCTTTTGCTCCAGCTCTTGCCATGCTAACCAACATTTAATATTGTTGAGTACATAAACAGGAGAGAACTAAATAAGTCACATGGTGTTTCGTCAATATGCAACTCATTGCATATTGAGCTCCACTTAATTTGTAGGATTGCTTGTGCACTTTGCCATGCCATGCTTCTTTAAACCGGACATGCATCATACTTGGTTGTGCATCATGCCATATTTATGTGATGGTTGTTTACTATGTTGTTTGCTCCTTTATGTTGTTGCTTCTTCGGGTTGGTTCCGATAACGTCGCGTTTGTGAGGATTCGTTCGACTACGTCCGTTTGTCTTCTTCATGGGCTCGTTCTTCTTCCTTGCGGGATCTCAGGCAAGATGACCATACCCTCGAAATCACTTGTATCTTTGCTTGCTAGTTGCTCGCTCTATTGCTTTGCCGCAATACCTACCACTTGCTACATCATGCCTCTTATATTGCCATGTCAAGCCTCTAACCCACCTTTCCTAGGAAACCGTTGTTTGGCTATGTTACCACTTTTGCTCAGCCCCTCTTATAGCATTGCTAGTTGCATGTGAAGTTGAAGTTTGTTCCATGTTGGAACATGGATATGTTGGGATATTACAATATCTCTTATTAAATTAATGCATCTATATACTTGGTAAAGGGTGCCAGGCTCGGCCTTATGCCTGGTGTTTTGTTCCACTCTTGCCGCCCTAGTTTCCGTCATACCGGTGTTATGTTCCTTGATTTTGCGTTCCTTACACGGTTGGGTGTTATGGGAACCCCTTGATAGTTCGCTTTGAATAAAACTCCTCCAGCAAGGCCCAGCCTTGGTTTTACCATTTGCCTCACCTAGCCTTTTTCCCTTGGGTTTCCGGAGCCCGAGGGTCATCTTTATTTTAACCCCCCCGGGCCAGTGCTTCTCTAAGTGTTGGTCCAACCTGAGCAATGTCCGGCGCCCCCTGGACAACCAGGGTCTATGCCAACCTGACGTCAGGCTCATCCGATGTGCCCTAAGAACAAAGATATATGCAGCTCCTATCGGGATTTGTCGGCACATCCGGGCGGCTTTGCTGGTCTTGTTTTACCATTATCGAAATGTCTTGTAACCAGGATTCCGAGTCTGATCGGGTCTTCCTGGGAGAAGGAATATCCTTCATTGACCGTGAGAGCTTGTGATGGGCTAAGTTGGGACACCTGTCGGTGTCAAAACCGGCGGATCTCGGGTAGGGGGTCCCGAACTATGCGTCTAAGGCGGATGGTAACAGGAGGCAGGGGACACGATGTTTTACCCATGTTAGGGCCCTCTTGATGGAGGTAAAACCCTACGTCCTGCTTGATTATTCTTGATAATATGAGTAGTACAAGAGTTGATCTACCACAAGATCGGAGAGGCTAAACCCTAGAAGCTAGCCTATGGTATGATTGTATGTTGTCCTACTGACTAAAACCCTCCGGTTTATATAGACACCGGAGGGGGCTAGGGTTACACAAGGTCGGTTACAAAGGAGGAGATATCCATATCCGTATTGCCTAGCTTGCCTTCCACGCCAAGTAGAGTCCCATCCGGACATGGGATGAAGTCTTCAATCTCGTATCTTCATAGTCCAACAGTCCGGCCAAAGGATATAGTTCGGCTGTCCGGAGACCCCCTAATCCAGGACTCCCTCAGTAGCCCATGAACCAGGCTTCAATGACGATGAGTCCGGCGCGCAGTGTTGTCTTCAGCATTGCAAGGCGGGTTCCTCCTCCGAATACATCACAGAAGAGTTTGAATACAAGGATAGTGTCTGACCCTGCAAAATAAGTTCCACATACCACCATAGAGAGAATAATATTTCCACAAATCTAATCTGCTGACACGTTTTGGCATCATGACATCATGCCATGGCCCGGTAATTATTCGAACTGTTTTGCTTTAACCAGCCCCACACATAACGCGAGGCAGTTTCTTGACACGTCTTGTCAAAGGAGAGATCGTGTCCCCCTTATTACGGGATTCTCATCAATACGGGCGTGGGTAACCCAACCGCGCCATCAATTATGGCGCTTGGGGGATAAGTGAGTTTTACTAGGCTAGTGGGGGCGCATAGTTTCGTCCGCCCTTATAAAGGGATAAGATCTCACCTTTTTCTACCCACGCCTTCTTCCTCCTTGCTCATCCATTGTCGCGCACTCGAGCTCCAATGCCCAAGTCCACATCCTTCTCCTCAACTCTCTCCAAACATGTCCGGAGCGGGAGGCAAGTGGATGGCCTCCTCTGTCATGGAGGGACACATCAAAAAGCTACATGGAGCCGGATACTTAGCCGCGGATATCGCGCACCGGCTGCCAGCCGCGGGGCAGATCGTCCCTACCCCGGAACCTCACGAAAGGGTGGTCTTTCTCCCCTATTTCGTCCGCAGATTGGGGTTTCCCCTCCATCCATTCGTCTGTGGCCTCATGTTCTATTATGGGCTGGACTTTCATGATCTGGCCCTGAATTTCATCCTCAACATCTCGGCGTTTATCATCGTGTGCGAGGCTTTCCTCCACATCCGGGCCCACTTCGGCTTATGGCTGAAGACCTTCAATATCAAGCCGGAGGTAGTAGGCGGCCAACAAGTGGAATGCGGCAGAGCCATGGTGGGCAAAATGCCCAACGTTATATGGCTCGAGGGCTCCTTCATGGAGACCATAAAGGGGTGGCAATCGGGGTGGTTCTACATCACCGAGCCACGCGACACCAACTGGGTGGCGGCCCCCGAGTTTCGATCCGGAATCCCCTCGCGACTCACTTCCTGGAAGGAGAAGGGCCTGTCCTGGGGTTCATCGGTGGAGCTGGACGGACTCCAGAAGTGTATCCGGAACATGACAAGCAAGAAACTTAAGCTTGTCAACATAGTCCAAGTCATGCTCTTCCGCCGGATCCTCCCGTGTCAACAACGGGATTTCAACTTATGGGAGTTCGACCCGACCCAGCACCAGACTCTAAGCGAGCTCTTTGACACGACGCATAAGGAAAGCTGGAGGGTGTTGTTCAAGGGCGCCGAGGTCCCTCCTTCTCTTACCGAGGACCGCGGGCTAAGCGCGAAGCGCCCTGCGAATCCGGTAAGTTCTGTACATCTGGTAGGGTTTTATTTCCCATAGCTTAACCATGTGCGGTGTCTGAGCTCCCATGCCTTTGACAGGACTGGGTGGAGGCCTCGGAGCAGATTAACTGTCCGGCCCCTCTGCCCGAAGACACTGCGGACGCTCTCCTGACGGAGATGCGGACTCCGGCTCCTTATGAGGTGCCGGAGAAGACCAAGAAGAAGGCCAAGGGAACCCGAAAGGGTTCCCGACGCCAGGTGGTATCGGACTCATCGTCTGATAACACCGAGACACACTCCTCCCGTGAAAAGGAGGAGAAGGATGATGAAGATTCTCCCCCTCTAGCCGGGGGAGACAAGAAAAGGAAGGCCGCCCCAACCGGGGAGGCCGAAGGGTCCAAGAAGGGAAGGACTCTCCTTCCGGACTGCTCCACCACTGCCGCCAACGGCGAAGACGAGTGGCTGCTCAGGGCCAAGCCCTTGGCGAAGTCGTAAGTATTCGGATACCAGAGTAACTCATAGCATACCTTTGTCGCACTGCTTCTCCTAACGTCGAATATGATTATGCAGTCCGCCCTAAGCCCGTATCGATGTATCATCGTCGGACGGTTCCTTGGACTCATCGGACATGAATAGTGATACACTTCCAACCGCCTCCTCCCCTTGCCCTACAGACAATGCCGAGGTATTGTCTCAAGGGGCATCGAGCCGGGGGGAGATAGTCCCGAAGGTGCCTCAAGGTGACCTTCCGCACTCCAGAAGCAAAGGGAGCAAGGCTCCCAGGGGCTCCAAGTTTGGCTCTCAACCGAACACCGCGCCGGAACCTCCAGTGGTTCCGGACTCGGGCAGGCAGCCCCTTTCCAAAAGGGGCAAGTCGCCCGTGCCGGTGACCTCTGTCCATCCAGAGGCACCGGAAAACCTGCTGGGAGCACTTCATGGCACTTCCATCAACAAAGAGCACCGCACTATTATGAGTGCGGTGATCAAGAAGGTTCAGTCCGCCAAGAGCGGACTGACTGAAGCCTGTGCCAGCCTTCTAACAGGCTTTGAGGTAAGTATTTAAAATATAGGAAAAATATTACCGCATAGATAGTAGCCCCTGATGCTCTATTTGGTGTTCACAAAGAAAAGCCGAATAGAGGATCAAATAATATCTGTAGGAGTCTAATATAAGTATGTCTGCATGCGTATGCAGGCTTCGCTGCTGACCTCTGCCGCACTGACTGCGAGGTCGCCGCACTGAAGCAGGACCTCGAGGGGTTCGAGAAAGAGCTCGGCCTTGCCAAGAGGCAGCTCAAGGAGAACAAAGGTAGGTAATACCTTGTCTATATAAAAAAGAAAATGTGGTTGCGAAATGACAGGATCATCATGAATGTGCCAGGGGACACGACCGAAGTGGCGACCCTGAAGCAAGCGCTGTCCGAGGCCAAGAACAAAGCAGCCAAGGAGCGCACCGAGCGAGAAAAGCAAGAGGCACGGGTGGGCGAGGTGCAGCAAGAGCTCCAGGCTCTCGTGAAGAAGCACGAGGCTTTGGAGCTTGACTCGAAGACGCGAGAGTCCGAGCTTGCCGCGGCCCTCAAGAGCACAAAGAATGCCAAGTCTGAAGCCCAAAAGGCCCTCCAGGAGATTGAGGCGATGAGAAAGATAGCGGCGGGTAAGGCATTCAATATGCAAAGCAAGCATGTGAAAGTAAATTACTTGTTACTTACCCGAGTCCAGAGCTCTCCAGGAGCATTCGCAGATTTGCCCCGCAGCGTGTCGGATGCCCTGAAATATTACCAGGCCGAGGAGGGAAGCTCGACAGAGAAGTTGTTCTGGTCTCAATATACTGGGACCGAACACCCGATGCCTGTGAGCGACCAGCTGAAGCAACTGGTCGAGCTGCATAAGGCGGCTGAACGGGCCATGAAGGGCTTTATAGTCTGGATGTGGCCTGGCAACTCCCTTCCCAACAGCTACTTCGGCCTGGTGAGGCGGCTTGTGGATGCCTGCCCACGGCTGGAAGTCATCAAGCGGTCTGTCTGCATCGAAGGTGCACGCCGAGCCTTTGCCCGTGCGAAGGTGCACTGGGCCAAGATGGACGCCGAGAAGCTGGTGAAGGAGGGGCCGCCGCAGGGCAAGGAGCATCACCACCCTGAGATGTACTATGAGGGTGTCCTGAAGGGTGCCCGTCTTGTGGCGGACGATTGTGTGAAGGATGTAATTTTTGAATGAACTTGCTCGTGTGATCCTGTATTATGAAAACTTGTTCATATGCGCTATGCAACGCTTGTTTGAATTTAAAATATTACCTTCTGTGTGGCTGTTTATCAAATCTGGGAGATGGCCAGTCGTCGGCTTCTGCCCCCATGCCACGAGTGCTGGGGTGTTCGGGATAAATCTAAGCACTCTTTTTCCCATTGTTGGGTCAGTCGAGGGAGGTGCTCAGCTCAACGAACAAGGCAATCGGACTATAATGCTTTATCACTCTCACTTAGCCATAGAATTCTATAATTTTAAATTTTAGCGAAGCCCCTAGTATTCGGAAGGCCGAATTCGGGGCGCTATACACGCCTTAAGCCGGATAAAGCCGACTCCTCGCTCTAAGCAGCATAAGTCTTTAGGGACTCGAGACCTCTCGAACATCGACCAGCTCTCGCCTTATCATGACAGTCAGTTTTAGCTTTCTCTACTAAGGTGCTTAGCCCAGCTGAACCGGGGCACAATCGCAGTAGTTCTCCAAGTGCTACCTTAGCCAATATAGCGGAACATAAGGTACCAAAACATGGGAGCCGAGCAAACCCAACTATTGACCCAAGACATGATTCGGAGCTGATGCATATAATGCTATAAGTTCGGGGTGCCGCACTGTCTAAAGTGTTTGGACTTCTCCCGCCGTATTATGGGGTATGCTTAAGCCCCTGGCATATTGGCCGTACTAGAGTGTACGGGTGCTGAATGTCATGAATGAACATATATATATAAAGAAGAATAGAGAATGTGATAATAGTCTAGTGCTATGCATTGTTTATTCAAAAAGGTGCGTTAAAGCATAATGATACAAGTAGTGCGATAAGCAGAAAGTAGGACTATTTGACATGTCCCCTCCAAGGGCAAGCTGAGGAATGGTATTTAAAGCAAGTATTTCACTCGTTATCGGAATCCACCTGGGAGTTCAGTGGTGCGACGTAGCTTTCTGCCTCCTTGGTTGCTGCATCATGTGTCCGGCAATCATACTGCCGGACAGGGTTTCCAGATATTAAAGTCCTGAAAGAGAGAAAAGTAACAAAGCGGGAAGCCCCTAGTGCGGTTGAGCCGCATCTTGGGGCGTGCCGTAGTCGTGCCCCCCTCCCCACCTGTGCCCATGGTATTTTCAATGCGTAATTGTGTACGCATGGCACGGATTTCACCGTTTGGCTGGGACTGGGGCGGGGGCCGCATTGCTATGCGAGCTCGGAACGTGCCAAGCGGTCTTGTTGTCGATTACTCCGGGCGCGCTTGAAGGTGTCCGGATCTTTAATCGCCGAACTGGTGGATTGCCTTAAGAGGCTGCTTTGCGCTTCTGCTGCGAGGGTTGCAGTGCGCTCCTCCATGCGGTGAGAGTGCTATGTGTTTCCATTTACTGTGATGACCCCCCGAGGTCCTGGCATCTTGAGCTTGAGGTATGCATAATGCGGTACCGCATTGAATCTCGCAAATGCGGTTCGCCCGAGCAGTGCATGATAGCCGCTGCGGAACGGGACTATATCGAAGATTAACTCCTCGCTTCGGAAGTTATCCGGGGATCCAAAGACCACTTCCAGTGTGACTGAGCCTGTGCAATGGGCCTCTACACCTGGTATGACGCCTTTGAAGGTCGTTTTTGTGGGTTTGATCCTTGAGGGGTCTATACCCATTTTACACAATGTGTCCTGATAAAGCAGGTTCAGGCTGCTGTCGCCATCCATAAGGACTCGAGTGAGGTGAAATCCATCGATGATTGGGTCTAGGACCAGTGCGGCGAATCCGCCATGACAGATACTAGTGGGGTGGTCCCTGCAATCGAAGGTGATCTGACAAGAGGACCATGGGTTGAACTTTGGGGCGAGTGACTCCAACGCATATACGTCCCTTAGCGCACGCTTCCACTCCCTCTTGGGGATGTGGGTTGCGTATATCATGTTCACTGTCCGCACTTGTGGGGGGAAACTCTTTTGTCCTCCGGTGTTCGGCTGCCGGGGCTCCTCCTCGTCATCGCTATGTGACCCCTTATCTTTGTTTTCGGCATTTAACTTGCCGGCCTGCTTGAACACCCAACAATCCCTGTTGGTGTGGTTGGCTGGCTTGTCGGGGGTGCTGTGTATTTGACACGAGCGATCAAGTATACGGTCCAAACTGGACGGTCCCGGAGTGCTTCTTTTGAATGGCTTTTTCCGCTGACCGGGTTTAGAGCCTTTGAATCTGGCATTGACTGCCGTATCCTCGGTATTGTCACTGCTAATGCGGCGCTTGTGTTTGTTGCGACGTGACCTGCCATTGCCATCCTTGGTATCCGAAGTACCATGGTTCTTTGATATGTTATTGCTGCGAGCCAGCCAGCTGTCTTCTCCCGCGCAAAAGCGGGTCATGAGTGTCGTGAGGGCTGCCATGGATTTCGGCTTTTCCTGGCCAAGGTGCCGGGCGAGCCACTCGTCGCGGATGTTGTGCTTAAAAGATGCTAGGGCCTCTGCATCCGGACAGTCGATGATTTGATTTTTCTTTGTTAGGAACTGTGTCTAGAATTGCCTGGCCGATTCCTCTGGCTGCTGAATTATGTGGCTCAAGTCATCAGCATCTGGTGTTCACACATAAGTGCCCTGGAAGAAGTCGAGGAATGCGGCTTCCAGATCTTCCCAACAGCCAATGGATTCTGCTAGCAGGCTGTTGAGCCAATGCCGATCTGGTCCTTTGAGTTTGAGTGGGAGGTATTTGATGGCGTGTAGAGCGTCACCGCGGGCCATGTGGATGTGCAAGAGGAAGTCCTCGATCC
The DNA here is from genome assembly GCF_003073215.2 of Triticum urartu. Taxonomy (NCBI): domain Eukaryota; kingdom Viridiplantae; phylum Streptophyta; class Magnoliopsida; order Poales; family Poaceae; genus Triticum; species Triticum urartu. The sequence goes on along the minus strand of NC_053027.1, from coordinate 185,836,756 downwards.
ATACCGCAGGATCTGTTGTGCCGTCGTATGATTCGATTTTACGGGTTTGAAACCCTTTGGGATTTGGTGATCCATTACTTCGTCTGTGAAGCATAGGGGGTGTGCAGCGCCTCTACACTAGGCTATATCGCGACGCAGCTCAAATGAGTCTTGTCCACTGTGTTCGGCCCGGCCGGACTTACTTTTACTGTATCCGGCATGACGGTTATCATCTCACATAGTGGCGCGCCCTCGCGATTCGTAGATCGATCTTGCGTGTTTTGCTTTGTCCTCCAATATGTCACGCAAGTCTGGCATATTTCCCCATGTCCTGACATTTTTATTTGAGTGACGTCGGGGTGCGGGCTGAGCTTTTGGCTGAAATGCCTCTCTGTCACGGCCACGAGGTGGCCGATCAGCCGTGTCATACGCAGGAGATGTAGGTTTTGGTGCTTCCTCCTCCAGTCGGGGTAGCAACATGTGCTTTGGGTAACTCTTGGAGGGATGTTCGAGTTTATATTCCTCGACCGCAAGGACTTCAGTCCATCTGTCGGCTAGCAAATCTTGATCAGCTTGAAGCTATTGTTGCTTTTTCTTAAGGCTATTTGCCGTGGCTATAAGCCGGCGCTTAAAGCGCTCTTGTTCGACAGGATCCTTAGGAACGACAAATTCATCATCGTCGAGGCTTGCCTCATCTTCGGAGGGAGGCATGTAATTATCATCCTCCGCCTCTCCATCTGCCGCTCTCTCGGGAGGGCTAGCTTCTCCATCCTCCTGCTCTACATCTTCCTGAAGGGGATTGTTATTATCTTCGGCACTGTCCGGAGTGTTATTATCTCATGTGCCGGTATCACCGCTTTTGCCTTGGCGAGACTTAGAGCGGCGCCGCTGACATCGGCGCTTGGGTTGCTTCTTGGAGGGGTCATCCTCCATTGTCCCGTCGCCATTGCCTTCTTTGGGTGTGTCCACCATGTATATGTCATATGACGAGGTAGCTGTCCGGTGCCCTATGGGCAGTGGTTCTTGTTCGCCTCCTGCATCATCGTCCATACCGTCGATGTATTCGGAATCGAAGTCGAGCATGTCGGTCAAATCGTCGACAGTGGCTACTAAGTGGGTGGTGGGTGTGCGGCGAATTTCTTCGTCATCCGCATCCCAATCTTGCCGAACATAGTTCGGCCAGGACTCTCCTGACAGGGAGAGAGACCTTAATGAGTTCAGTATGTCACTGAAGGGCGAGTGCTGAAAGATATCCGCAGAGGTGAACTCCATGATCGGCGCCCAGTCAGATTCGATAGGCACGGGCGCAGGCGGTTCGGAGACCGTGGCCGGGGAAGAATCCGGTAGTTCGTCATGGCTCCCGTGAAGGGTAAGGTCGATATTCGGCTCGATCGCCGCTGAGAATACGGCCTCCGTGGCGGGGTCTATCCCCCCGTCCATGGATGGCGCAATTGGCTCCTAATTGAGGGTCAAAGCGGTTGCCGGTGCGATCTCCTGAACACTGTCCGACGGCAGAGCTAAATCATGCTCATCGTGACCGTGTGGCGCACTCGGCAGGGGCTCGAATCCGTCGAAGATCAAGTCTCCACGGATGTTGGCCGTGTAGTTTAAGCTTCCAAACCTGACCTGGTGGCCAGGGGTGTAACTCTCGATCTGCTCCAGATGGCCAAGCGAGTTGGCCCGTAGTGCGAACCCGCCGAATACAAAGATCTGTCCGGGGAGAAAAGTCTCACCCTGGACTGCGTTGCTATCGATGATCGAAGGAGCCATCAAGCCTAACAGCGACGACACAGAGGAACTCTCAATGAAAGCACCAATGTTGGTGTCAAAACTGGCGGATCTCGGGTAGGGGGTCCCGAACTGTGCGTCTAAGGCAGATGGTAACAGGAGGCAGGGGACACGATGTTTTACCCAGGTTCGGGCCCTCTTGATGGAGGTAAAACCCTACGTCCTGCTTGATTATTCTTGATAATATGAGTAGTACAAGAGTTGATCTACCACGAGATCGGAGAGGCTAAACCCTAGAAACTAGCCTATGGTATGATTGTATGTTGTCCTACGGACTAAAACCCTCCGGTTTATATAGACACCGGAGGGGGCTAGGGTTACACAAGGTCGGTTACAAAGGAGGAGATATCCATATCTGTATTGCCTAGCTTGCCTTCCACACCAAGTAGAGTCCCATCCGGACACGGGACAAAGTCTTCAATCTCGTATCTTCATAGTCCAACAATCCGGCCAAAGGATATAGTCCAGCTGTCCAGAGACCCCCTAATCCCGGACTCCCTCAACACCCCTGCAGGGTTTTGAACTTTCAAAAGCCGTGCCCGCGGTTATGGGCAGATGGGAATTTGTTAATGTCCGATTGTAAAGAACTTGACACTTAACTTAATTAAAATGCATCAACCGCGTGTGTAGCCGTGATGGTCTCTTCTCGGTGGAGTCCGGGAAGTGAACACGGTTCTTGTGTTATGTTTGTGCGTAAGTAGTTTCAAGATCACTTCTTGATCACTTCTAGTTCACGATTGTTGCTTTGCTTCTCTTCTCACTTATTTGCGTAAGTTAGCCACCTTATATGCTTAGTGCTTGCTGCAGCTCCACCTCACTACCCTTTCCTTCCCATAAGCTTAAATAGTCTTGATCTCGCGGGTGTGAGATTGCTGAGTCCTCGTGGCTCACAGATACTTCCAAACAGTTGCAGGTGCCATTGATACCAGCGCAGATGACGCAACCGAGCTCAAGTGGGAGCCCGATGAAGATCGTTTTCATTGTGTTGTTTCGTTTCCAGTTGATTAGTAGTGGATCCCAGTCGGGACGATCGGGGATCTATGCATTTGGGGTTGTCTTTCTTTATTTGGTTCCGTAGTCAGACCTTAATTGTATTCTGGATGATGTATTGCTATATTTATGTATTGTGTGAAGTGGCTATTGTAAGCCAACTCTTTATCCCTTTCTTATTCAATACATGGGATGTGTAAAGATTACCCCTCTTGCGACATGCCTACTATGCGGTTATGCCTCTAAGTTGTGCTCCGACACGTGGGAGATATAGCCGCATCGTGGGTGTTATAGCAGCGTTCCTTGCTGCGCTGGACGAGGAAGCGGCACCGGTGTCGGTGACGAAAACCTCCACGCAAAGGTCCATCGCCCCGGCGGAGCGCCGCCGTCGAGGGAAAGGGGGAGTCGGGAAAGTCAAGTACCTCGCTGGGGTACTCGTTGGCCGCAGGCGCGTCGGAGATGCGCAGTGCGGCGAAGGAGGTGGCGAGTGCGTCGATGACATCGTTCGCCAGCATGACGGGCTCATCGGAGTCGGAGTAGAGCCCCGTCTGAAGCATGCTCCCAGCCAGGACCTCGAGCTGCCCCATGGTGGGCGCCAACTATCGTGGTGGGCGCACAACGGATGTGTAACACCCACGATGCGGCTATATCTCCCACGTGTCGGAGCACGACTTAGAGGAATAACCGCATGGTAGGCATGTCGCAAGAGGGGTAATCTTTACACATCCCATGTACTGAATAAGAAAGGGATAAAGAGTTGTCTTACAATCGCCACTTCACACAATACATAAATATAGCATTACATCATCCAGAATACAATCAAGGTCCGACTAAGGAACCAAATAAAGAAAGACAACCCCAAATGCTAGATCCCCGATCGTCCCGATTGGGCTCCACTACTAAAGAACTGGAAACGAAACAACACAACGAACACGATCTTCATCAAGCTCGCCGGGTTGCGTCACCTGCACTAGTATCATCGGCACCTGCAATTGTTTGGAAGTAATCTGTGAGTCACGGGGACTCAGCAATCTCACACCCTCACGATCAAGACTATTTAAGCTTATGGGTAGAAAAAGGTAATGAGGTGGATTGATACATCTCCAACGTATCTATAATTTTTGATTGTTCCATGCTATTATATTATCAACCTTGGATGTTTTATATGCCTTTATATGCTATTTTATATGATTTTTGGGACTAACCTATTAACCCAGAGCCCAGTGCCAGTTTTTATTTTTACCTTGTTTTAGGGTTTCGAAGAAAAGGAAAATCAAACGGAGTCCAAATGACCTAAAACTTCACGGAACCTATTTTTGGATCAGAAGAAGCCCAGAAGACTTGGAGTCTATGTAAGGGAAGCTTCGAGGAGGCCACGAGGTAGAGGGGCGCGCCCACCCCCCTGGGCGCGCCCTCCACCCTCGTGGGCCCCTCGTGGCCCCCCTGACGTACTTCTTCCGCCTATATATCTCCATATACCCTAAAAACATCGGGGAGCATAATAGATCAGGAGTTCCGCCGCCAGAAGCCTCCATAGACACCGAAAACCAATCTAGACCCGTTCCGGCACCCTGCCGGAGGGGGGAAGCCCTCTCCGGTGGACGTCTTCATCATCCCGGTGCTCTCCATGATGAGGAGGCAGTAGTTCTCCCTCAGGGCAGAGGGTATGTACCAGTAGCTATGTGTTTGATCTCTCTCTCTCTCTCTCGTGTTCTTGAGGTGATACGATCTTGATGTATCGTGAGCTTTGCTATTATATTTGGATCTTATGGTGTTTTCTCCCCCCTCTACTCTCTTGTAATGAATTGAGTTTCCCCTTTGAAGTTATCTTATCAGATTGAGTCTTTAAAGATTTGAGAACACTTGATGTATGTCTTGCCGTGCGTATCTGTGGTGACAATGGGATATCATGTGATTCACTTGATGTATGTTTTGGTGATCAACTTGCGGGTTCCGCCCATGAACCTATGCATAGGGGTTGGCACACATTTTCGTCGTGATTCTCCGGTAGGAACTTTGGGGCACTCTTTGAGGTTCTATGTGTTGGTTGAATAGATGAATCTGAGATTGTGTGATGCATATTGTATAATCATACCCACGGATACTTGAGGTGACATTGGAGTATCTAGGTGACATTAGGGTTTTGGTTGATTTGTGTCTTAAGGTGTTATTCTAGTGCGAACTCTACGACTGTTTGTGACACTTATAGGAATAGCCCAACGGATTGATTGGAAAGAATAACTTTGAGGTGGTTTCGTACCCTACCATAATCTCTTCGTTTATTCTCTGCTATTAGTGACTTTGGAGTGACTCTTTGTTGCATGTTGAGGGATATTTATGTGATCCAATTATGTTATTATTGTTGAGAGGACTTGCACTAGTGAAAGTATGAACCCTAGGCCTTGTTTCAACGCATTGCAATACCGTTTACGCTCACTTTTATCATTAGTTACCTTGCTGTTTTATATTTTTAGATTACAAAAACCATTATCTACTATCCATATACCACTTGTATCACCATCTCTTCGCCGAACTAGTGCACCTATACAATTTACCATTGTATTGGGTGTGTTGGGGACACAAGAGACTCTTTGTTATCTGGTTGCAGGGTTGCTTGAGAGAGACCATCTTCATCATATGCCTCCTATGGATTGATAAACCTTAGGTCATCCACTTGAGGGAAATTTTCTACTATCCTACAAACCTCTGCACTTGGAGGCCCAACAACGTCTACAAGAAGAAGGTTGTGTAGTAGACATCATGGATCTGCAGCAAGCACTAGCATATATGGTGGCTAACTTACGCAAATGAGAGCGAGAAGAGAAGCAAGGCACGGTCGTGAACTAGAAGTGATCAAGAAGTGATCCTGTGTCTACTTACGTTCAAGAATAACACAAGAACCGTGTTCACTTCTCGGACTCCACCGGAAAGAGACCATCACAGCTACACATACGGTTGATTCATTTTAATTAAGTTAAGTGTCAAGTTTTCTACAACCTGACATTAACAAATTCCCATCTGCCCATAACCGCGGGCACGACTTTGGAAAGTTCAAAACCCTGCAGGGGTGTCCCAACTTAGCCCATCACAAGCTCTCACGGTCAATGAAGGATATTCCTTCTCCCAGGAAGACTCGATCAGACTCGGAATCCCGGTTACAAGACATCTCGACAATGGTAAAACAAGATCAGCAAAGCCACCCGATGTGCCGACAAATCCCGATAGGAGTCGCACGTATCTCGTTCTCAGGGCACACCGGATGAGCGCTCCGTACAACTAAAACCAAACCTTGAGTTTCCCCGAGGTGGCGCTGCAAAGAACTCTAGTTCGGACCAACACTCAGAGGAGCACTGGCCCGGGGGGCTTAAAATAAAGATGACCCTTGAGTCTGCAGAACCCAAGGGAAGGTATATTGTGGTAGGTAGGCAAATGGTAAAACCAAGGTTGGGCCTTGCTAGAGGAGCTTTATTCAAAGCGAACTGTCAAGGGGTTCCCATAACACCCAACCGTGTAAGGAACGCAAAATCAAGGAACATAACACCGGTATGACAGAAACTAGGGCGGCAAGAGTGGAACAAAGCACCAGGCATAAGGTCGAGCCTTCCACCCTTTACCAAGTATATAGGTGCATTAAAGAAACAAGGTATAATAATGATATCCCAACAATATCCATGTTCCAACAAGGAACAAACTTCATCTTCACCTGCAACTAGCAACGCTATAAGAGGGATTGAGCAAAGCGGTAACATAGCCAAACAACAGTTTGCTAGGAAAGGTGGGTTAGAGGCTTGACATGGCAATATGGGAGGCATGATAAAGCAAGTGGTAGGTATCGCGGCATAGCAAAAGAGCGAACAACTAGCAAGCAAAGATAGAAGTGATTTCGAGGGTACGGTCATCTTGCCTGAGATCCCGCAAGGAAGAAGAACGAGTCCATGAAGAAGACAAACGGACGTAGTCGAACGGATCCTCACAAACGCGACGTTATCGGAACTAACCCGAAGAAGCAACACCGGAAAGAAGCAAACAACATAGTAAACAACCATCACATAAACATGGCATGATGCACAACCAAGTATGATGCATGTCCGGATTAATGAGGCATGGCATGGCAAAGTGCACAAACAAAACTACAAATTAGCTCAATATGCAACTCCGTTGCATATTGACGGAACACCACATCAATTATTTAGTTCGCTCTTGGTTATGTACCCAACAATATTAAATGTTGTCAAACATGGCAAGAGGTGAAGCATATGAAAACTACCTATCTAAGCAAGTTTAAATGAGGCCGGAACTAGGCAATTTTCTACCCCATTTACATATAAAGATTATTTAAATCCGAGCTATGGTTAATTAGTTATGAATTAAATCATTTTAGCATGTTATTTAAGCAAATTAAAGCAAACATCATTTTAAACATGTCAAACATGATTGAAAGTTGGATATTATTAAACTAGATGAGATTCTAGTCATATTTCATATATAAAGTTTTTACATGTGATGCATAGTTGGTGAGATTTTAAATGTATGAACATCAGGGTCTTTTCTGTAAAACTGACATCTCTGGAAAAAATAGGAAAAATCGTTGAGGAAAAAACATGTGTTGGGCCGAATCTGGCGGCGCAACAGTGCAGGGGGAGCTCGGGTGCTGTCTCACCCATGGGCCGAGGCTCGGTCGAAATCAGAGGAGGCCTAGCTATGGCTTACGGCCCAGGAGGCTGGCCACGCTGGCGCTGGGCTTCGCGCGGTCGACGTTGAGGTCAACGCGCGTCTGGACGAGCGGGTGATGCAGAGGACAACCGCGACGGCGGCAGAAGATCTCCGGCGAGCAAATCAGCGGTGGGGTTCGCGAAGCACAAGGACGGATGGATCCACTTTAGATCTGGTGAGGGGAACCGGTTCCCGGCAGTGGGAGGCAGATTCGACGCGGTGGAGCTCGAGGACCTCCATGGCGGGGGCGGAAGAAGATCTCCTTGCTCCTGCGCAGGAGACAGAGAGTGAGGTGAGGGAGAGGGAGGACGGAGGGGAAGGAGAGAGAGGCGGGTCTAGCCTGCTGGATCCGGTGCCGTCGGGCGACTTCGGTGGCCTGTTGGCCGGTGCGGGGCTGGACGGAGAGAGAGGCTCGGCCCCCTCCCGTGGCTGCGGGCACAGTGCTGCGAAGCGGCGGCGCACGGGCCCGGGCGGGCCCCGGATGGGCTTCGTGGGTGGCGGCGGCTGGGAGGTGGTGGAGGAGGCGCCAAGTGGCGGCGGAACTGTGGAGGGGTGCGGAAAATGAGGGGGTGATGGCTAGGGTTTCCAAAATTGGAGGAGGGAATATCCATTTATAGGAATGGGCAAGGAGAGGGGGGTTTTAGTCCGTTTTCGGACCCTCGGATCGCGATCGGACAGCTCCGGACGGAGGGGGGACTAGGTGGGGTTTGTGGGCTGTGTAGGAGCGTTAGGCTGAGAGGAGAGGGGAGAGATGCAGTCCGACACGGTTTTCGGAGACCGAAAACGTCCGACGAAAAGCCCGGCTACTATTGCCGCTATATTTATCCGTTGGGGCATCAAACGAACTGCGAATGCGATGAAATTTGGCAGGCGGCCTACCTACAGCATAAAAACACCGCATGCCAACTTTCAACCCATTCCGAGAACATTTTCCGGCCACTTATAAAATAATATTTCGGACGTGCCACGGGCGCGTGCAAGTGTGGACGGGCTCAGAACGGACGACGGAAAGAACTGGGAGACCCGGACGGATGTAAGTTTTGAAAACAAGATGATGCAATGCACATGATGACATGACAAGATGCAACACGCAAGCGAATGACATGGCAACGACAGCGAATAACTGGAAGACACCCGGCGCGTCGGTCTCGGGGCGTCACAACACTCCACCACTACGAGAGGATCTCGTCCCGAGACCTATGATGGCACCGGAGGGAAAACGGAAGAGGAAGAGGTAAAACAAAGTTGCTTCTTTGGCAAATGAGTGAAACCAATGAACCTTGAGAGGTTGAACAAATTGAAAGAAAGGATACAATGAAAACGAACAAAGTTGACAACACTCCGTTAGAAAAGAGGAACAAGGAACATTACGAGAACCTTGTAGGTTGAAAAACATAAGAAAAAGGGTTGCAATGGGCAAGAAGTACATGCAAGCACTCCGGTAAAAACGAGATGTACAAGGAACGATAAGGATCAATTATGACAACACTCTGGTTGGAAATGGAAGGTAAAGAATATGAGCTTAGCAAAATGAAAGCACGTGGATGAGAGTCCGGTTAGAAGAGGAATGATAGACACCACACTCTGGTTAAAACAAGATAGGGAAGGGATAAGAATGATATAATTTGGGCAGCACTCCAACTGTAAATGGAAGGAATTGAACATGAACTTGACAAGATGAGAGGATACTTGACGAAATCAACAAGACATTGCCTCCGGAACTATTGAAAGGAAGGCACAAGGGGTAAGAAAGATTGCAAACAGCACTCCGGTTGAGAAGGGAGGCAAAACTTGATAAGATGAGAGAGATCGAATGAAAACACGACACTCTGGTTGACTGGATAAGCAAAGGAAAGAGCATGATCTTCACAATACGAGATGATGAGTGAAGAGAGCATCATCACAATGCCTCTAGAAGAAATGAAAGAATGCAATGAAAAGAATGGAGAAGAAAACAACATGTTCTACCTCAAATGAATTTGAGAGAGCATCCTTAAAAAGAAGGATTGAACGGAGTTGTTGGGAAATCAACAACGAAAAGAACAGGCTTGTTGAGGGCTTATGGAAAACATCTCAAAAACTTGAGGTGAAAACCTTCCACAAACGAAAACAATTGCTTGCTTAAGAGAGACGGAGAGATGAAAACATTTTCATTGCGAGAATAGGAGGAAACTTGGATCATCGATAAACACCATAAATAGCAACATTCCCAATGGAAGGCTTTACGTGAAATCTATACCAAGATAACTCCAAGAAAGAAGGTGATGGGTTTAAATATCCCATTCCTAAACTTGTGAATCGTGAAACACACAGAAATTGTCAAAAATAACATAACACCATCTCAAAAGATAAGGTAGAAAGAATTGCACTTCGGAATGCAAGATGAAGAATACTTGAAGTATAGTTTGGCAGATCATAGCTTCGAGAGAAATCTTGAAGAACAAATGAATAATGAGAAGAATCCTTGATGAACCACCATGTAGAGCCTCCATGAAGAACTCCGGTAATAAAAGGATGATAGAAAGAAAGAGAAGTGGAGAACATAAGGTGAAGCCTTGCGATGATTTAGATGGAGCTTCATGACAAGATAATGCGGAAAAACTTGGAACTCCGGAAAAGAAAGATGAACAAGAGAAATCAAGAATTTTGATGAACCTCTGGAATAAGGAATTTAATTTACTCTATGAAACAAGAATAAGAATTACATTATGCTTATCCTTCATCAATTTAGATTGATGACAAGCAACGGACTTGGCATACTACTTATTCTCATAGAAAGGATTAAGATAGATATTGCGCAAACTTGGGAAGGTCTTCAACGAGCCACCGGTAGGATTGAAACAATGAATAAATTAGTACAATAAGAACGGAAGAGAATTCTTGAATGAACCACCATAAGAATTGAACAAGAAAGTATCAAAAGCACACTTCACCGGGAAGAATTGGAAAATGAATGAAGATACTTGGGGAAATTTAGATACAAGAGAATGAAGAGATCATGAGCTGATTAGAGGAAACTTGACCAATGCACCGATAAGATTTGGAGAACGATAGCTGAAAGCTGGAATGAATAATTCTGAGATGATGGGCTCCAAAGAATCAAACTAAAAAGACTCTTGAATTGCTCTGTATGGGTGAAAAGCATTCTCACAATCGAATACAATTATGAGAGGATAGCATCAAGCTAGAATCCATGAATCTTTGAAAGAACAGGTAAGGATGGAAGAGAAACTCTTCTTCGGTTTTCAAATACAGAGAAAGACGATGCAAAAGACCACCATGAATTGTTGAGATACTCCGGGATGAAAATTGGAAAGGTTGAACCAATTATGAAAAGAATTTGAAAGATCTTAGAGAAAGACATATGACTGATGACAATTCATTCTTACGTCAAACTTTGAGAGAATTTGAGAATAGCTCCGGGAAAAATTAGAAGAGTCAGGTAAGACCCTAGAAAAGACCTGTGGGTTAGGGCCCACTCAAAAGATACACCGTAGAACGATTTAAAAGATAGATTGCGCTGATTGGATTAAATGGCTTGAATGAGATAACATCCTCGAAATAGCTTGAAAAGATTATGAATAGAAACTTGAACCTTCTAGGATATCTTCAGCACTCCAGAACAATTGAATAGCAAGCGGGGAATGATTAAGAGGTGCACCGGCATGAGAAGACATTTGGAACGAGGACAAGATATAGTTGACAAAGCTTGACTTGAATCCACCGAAGAAGGAAGATAATGGATAGTGATGAACTTGAAGCTCCGTTAGAATCTTCATGAGAATCGCCGGATTAAAACTTGAAAGAAAAGGATGAAGAGACTTCACATGAATAAAATGGATACTTTATTAAGAAATCTTAGTCCTTGAAGGAAAAGGGTGGGAGGGCGGGAAAAACAAAGACAACTTGGGTAGATGAAAAGGATACCATTAAGAAAACTTAGACTTGATCTTGCGGATGTTGAAATGATCGGATCCACTTGAAAAGAAAACACGCCGATTGAAAAGGATTGACATGAAAATCTCGATTATCATGAAGGATTAGTATTCACATAGAAATATGAGAACACCGCTTAGGAAAGGTATGGAATCCACATTTGACTTCGAAGCAACTCCAATACCACAACTGAAAACAAAAACAAAGGATTGGCTTGCAAAATAAGCCAGAACAAACATATGATAGATCCCATATCGTATCATGTTTCTGTTGGAAGGATATCCTACGTGATACTTGAATTCCCACTTATAAACTCCCGAAACTTTCTGGTTATGCAATCAGGTGTTGGGGATACAGGGGAAGCATAATATCTCACCCAAACTAGCAAATCCTACATCCAGCTGTATCCATCCTTCAACACATAACCAAGAAACCTTCGGAAATCATTTACCTCAACCTTCGAAAAGCATCCGTTATACGAGTTATGGCAATACTCCCGAACTCCCGCCCCAGTACTGGGTGGCGTCGAGGTTATCTCACCAACAACTGCATAAAAGAGATTTTCGATGTCGGCGAGCTCAGGTATTCCAAAACTGCAACGACAAAATTGTGACGACAACACCTCAGAGCTCAACTCCCCGGGACACTGCCACAACCCCTAAATGTCAGGAGGCACCAAGAACAATGTTCTTGTCACAAAACCATCGGAACGATTCCAAGATACCCGCGTGATCCTAAAAAAAATTCGTGAAATTTGAGGAGAGAAGAGTCAAAACTCTACGTCAGGAGGCCTCACCAGAGCGACGAAGGGACTGAGGAGTAAAAAGAATCCTACTCTCCGATATATATAATCCTATAAGACTCAAAACATTTTTCTAGACTCAACAACGTCAGCGATTCGATCAAGCAGGGGACTCCTAAGTCGGGGAAGGCTCTGATTACCAACTTGTAACACCCACGATGCGGCTATATCTCCCATGTGTTGGAGCACGACTTAGAGGCATAACCGCATGGTAGGCATGTTGCAAGAGGGGTAATCTTTACACATCCCATGTACTGAATAAGAAAGGGATAAAGAGTTGGCTTACAATCGCCACTTCACACAATACATAAATATAGCATTACATCATCCAGAATACAATCAAGGTCCGACTATGGAACCAAATAAAGAAAGACAACCCCAAATGCTAGATCCTCGATCGTCCCGACTGGGCTCCACTACTGAACACCTGGAAACGAAACAACACAACGAACACGATCTTCATCGAGCTCCCACTTGAGTTGGGTTGCGTCATCTGCACTGGTATCATCGGCACCCGCAACTGTTTGGAAGTAATCTATGATTCACGGGACTCAGCAATCTCACACCCTCGTGATCAAGACTATTTAAGCTTATGGGTAGAAAAAGGTAGTGAGGTGGATCTGCAGCAAGCACTAGCATATATGGTGGGTAACTTACGCAAATGTGAGCGAGAAGAGAAGCAAGGCACGGTCGTGAACTGGAAGTGATCCTGAGTCTACTTACGTTCAAGCATAACACAAGAACCGTATTCACTTCCCAGACTCCGCCGGAAAGAGACCATCACGGCTACACACACGGTTGATTCATTTTAATTAAGTTAAGTGTCAAGTTTTCTACAACCGGACATTAACAAATTCCCATCTGCCCATAACCGCGGGCACGGCTTTCGAAAGTTTAAAACCCTGCAGGGGTGTCCCAACTTAGCCCATCACAAGCTCTCACGGTCAATGAAGGATATTCCTTCTCCCAGGAAGACCTGATCAGACTTGGAATCCCAGTTACAAGACATCACGACAATGGTAAAACAAGACTAGCAAAGCCACCGATGTGCCGACAAATCCCGATAGGAGTCGCACGTATCTCGTTCTCAGGGCACACTGGATGAGCGCTCCGTACAACTAAAACCAAACCTCGAGTTTCCCCGAGGTGGCGCTGCAAAGGACTCTAGTTCGGACCAACACTCAGAGGAGCACTGGCCCGGGGGGGCTTAAAATAAAGATGACCATTGAGTCTGCAGAACCCAAGGGAAGGTATATGGTGGTAGGTAGGCAAATGGTAAAACCAAGGTTGGGCCTTGCTGGAGGAGTTTTATTCAAAGCGAACCGTCAAGGGGTTCCCATAACACCCACCGTGTAAGGAACGCAAAATCAAGGAACATAACACCGGTATGACGGAAACTAGGGCGGCAAGAGTGGAACAAAACACCAGGCATAAGGCCGAGCCTTCCACCCTTTACCAAGTATATAGGTGCATTAAAGTAAACAAGATATAATAATGATATCCCAACAATATCCATGTTCCAACAAGGAACAAACTTCATCTTCACCTGCAACTAGCAACGCTATAAGAGGGGCTGAACAAAGCGGTAACATAGCCAAACAACGGTTTGCTAGGAAAGGTGGGTTAGAGGCTTGACATGGCAATATGGGAGGCATGATAAAGCAAGTGGTAGGTATCACGGCATAGAAAAAGAGCGAGCAACTAGCAAGCAAAGATAGAAGTGATTTCGAGGGTATGGTCATCTTGCCTGAGATCCCGCAAGGAAAAGAACGAGTCCATGAAGAAGACAAACGGACGTAGTCGAACGGATCCTCACAAACGCGACGTTATCGGAACTAACCTGAAGAAGCAACACCGGAAAGAAGCAAATAACATAGTAAACAACCATCACATAAACATGGCATGATGCACAACCAAGTATGATGCATGTCTGGATTAATGAGGCATGGCATGGCAAAGTGCACAAACAAAACTACAAATTAGCTCAATATGCAACTCCGTTGCATATTGACGGAACACCACATCAATTATTTAGTTCGCTCTTGGTTATGTACCCAACAATATTAAATGTTGTGAAACATGGCAAGAGGTGAAGCATATGAAAACTACCTATCTAGGCAAGTTTAAATGAGGCCGGAACACCAAACAACAATTCCGGAAAATCCCCATGAGCATATATTAGATTTGGTACTGTTCTTCCCTAATGCATATTTTAGAGTTGTTGAACATGCAAAGCAATGCCACCATGTTAAACTAGGCAATTTTCTACCCCATTTACATATAAAGATTATTTAAATCCGAGCAACGGTTAATTAGTTATGAATTAAATCATTTTAGCATGTTATTTAAGAAAATTAAAGCAAACATCATTTTAAACATGTCAAACATGATTGAAAGTTGGATATTATTAAACTAGATGAAATTCTAGTCATATTTCATATATAAAGTTTTTACATGTGATGCATAGTTTGTGAGATATTAAATGTATGAACATGAGGGACTTTTTTGTAAAACTGACATCTCTGGAAAAAATAGGAAAAATCATCTAGGAAAAAAACATGTGTTGGGCCGAATCTGGCGGCCCTACAGTGCAGGGGGAGCTCGGGTGTTGTCTCACCCATGGGCCGAGGCCCGGTCGAAATCAGAGGAGGCTGGCCACGCTGGCGCTGGGCTTCACGTGGTCGACGCTGAGGTCAACACGCGTCTGGACGAGCGGGCGATGCAGCGGACAACCGCGGCGGCGGTAGAAGATCTCCGGCGAGCAAATCAGCGGTGGGGTTTGCGAAGCACGAGGACGGATGGATCCACTTTAGATCTGGTGAGGGGAACCGGTTCCCGGCGGTGGGAGGCGGATTCGACGCGGTGGAGCTCGAGGACGTCCATGGCGGCGGCGGCAGATCTCCTTGCTCCTGTGCAGGAGACAGAGAGTGAGGTGCGGGAGAGGGAGGACGGAGGGGAAGGAGAGAGAGGCGGGTCTGGCCTGCTGGATCCTGCGCCGTCGGGCGACTCCGGTGGCCTGTCGGCCGATGCGGGGCTGGACGAAGAGAGAGAAGCTCGACCCCCTCCCGTGGCTGCGGGCACAGTGCTGCGAAGCGGCGGCGCACGGGCCCGGGCGGGCCCCGGATGGGCTTCGCGGGCTGCGGCGGCTAGGAGGTGGAGGAGGAGGCGCCAAGTGGCGGCGGCACTGTGGAGGGGTGCGGAAAACGAGGGGTGATGGCTAGGGTTTCCAAAATTGGAGGAGGGAGTATCCATTTATAGGAATGGGCAAGGAGAGGGGGGTTTTAGTCCATTTTCGGACCCTCGGATCGCGATCGGACGGCTCCGGACGGAGGGGGGACTAGGTGGGGTTTGTGGGCTATGTAGGAGGGTTAGGCTGAGAGGGGAGGGGAGAGATGCAGTCCGACATGGTTTTCGGAGACCGAAAACGTTCGACGAAAAGACCGGCTACTATTGCCGCTATATTTATCCGTTGGGGCATGAAACGAACTCCGAATGCGATGAAATTTGGCAGGCGGCCTACCTACAGTATAAAAACACCGCATGCCAACTTTCAACCCATTCCGAGAACATTTTCCGGCCACTTATAAAATAATATTCCGGACGTGTCGCGGGCGCGTGCAAGTGTGGACGGGCTCAGAACGGACAACGGAAAGAACTGGGAGACCTGGACGGATGCAAGTTTTGAAAACAAGATGATGCAATGCACATGATGACATGACAAGATGCAACACGCAAGCGAATGACATGGCAACGACAGCGAATAACTGGAAGACACATGGCGCATCGGTCTCGGGGCGTCACAAGATGCCAAGGGATGGCTAAAGTGAGGAGGAGGCTCGAGGGCACTGGTGGGCTCCAGAGGCGAGGTCGGCATGAGTGAGCGCGGGACGCAAGACATACCCAGGTTCGGGGCACTCCGAAGAGATAACACCCCTAGTCCTGCCAAGTGTGGTCTATATGTAACAGCACAGGGTTGCTCCTAGAGCTGTTTGCAGGAAGAAGGAAGGCTGACCAAGGCTTAGGCAGCTGTGACGCCCCGAGACCGATGTGCCAGGTGTCTTCCAGTTATTCGTCGTCATTGCCATGTCATTCGCTTGCGTGTTGCATCTTGTCATTGCATCATATGCATTGCAACATCATGTTTTCAAAACTTGCATCCGTCCGGGTTTCCCCAGTTCTCTCTGTTGTCCGTTCCGAGTCCAGACACACTTGCACGCGCCCGCGGCATGTCCGAAATAGTATTTTATAAGTGGCCGGAAAATGTTCTCGGAATGGGATGAGAGTTGACGTGTGGTCTTATTTTAGTGTAGCTAGACCGCCTGTCAAGTTTCATCGCATTCGGAGTTCGTTTGATGCCCCAACGGTTAACTATAGCGACATTATAGTCGGTCATACGTCGGACATTTTCGTTCTCCGGAAACTGTTGCCGGGTTTTCCCTCTCTTTCCTCTCTAGCCCTTCTACACAGCCACCTAGGCCCAGCCTACTCCTCCTCGTGCCTGGAGCCGTCCGATCGCGATCCGAGGGTCCGAAAACGGATGAAAACCCCTAACCCTAGACCCCTGCCTATTTAAGAAGCCCCCCTTGCCATTTTTGGGCATCCCTAGCCTTCCACCTACCTCTAGCCCCCTCCCCCATCAATTTCCGTGCCGCTCCAGCCCCTCCTCGCCACTTGGCGCCGCCCAACAGGGCCGGCCGCCACCTGCGCCGCCGCTCAGGACCGCTCCCGCGCCTCCATGTCGCCCCTGGTCCCTCCGCGCCGCCGCGAAGCCCGCGGGCCCACCAGGACCCAGATCGAGGCCCTGGAAGCCCATCTGCGCCCGATCCCGAGTCAGCGCCTACTCGCTCCCGCTGCACCTCCTCGATCTGATCTGGATCGGGAGGGAGGCCGCCGCTCGATGCTCCCGCAAGGCCCGCCGGCCACTGGAGCCCACCGCATCGCCGGCGACCCTTACTCCGCGACGTCGCCCAGGTCGCGTTCCCGGCCGCCAGCTCCTCCCTTCCTCCGTTTCTATTCCTCCTTCCCTTATAGCTTGCTCTCTCTCTCTGGTCATACACAGCGCCGCCGCTCGGAGTTCCTCGCTGCCGCCCAGCTTCCGGCGTCGTCCGGATTCGCCGGATCTGGCGTCCCCCGCCCCGGATCCGCCTCCCGCTCCAATCCCCGGCCTCCGCTTCATCCCATGCTGCCCTCGTCGTAGAACCACACCGCCGGCTCATCTTGCATCGTGGGGAGGACGACAACCGCGCTAGCGCTCCCCTGTCTCGTCTTCGCCATGGGCCTCCACCGCCATGGCCAGTTCGCCCCGGCCCAGTTCCACAGCGCCAGCCGGATTTGGCCTCAAGGCCGATGTGAGCCGCCCTCCAAATCCCCTCTTCCTGTTGGGCCAACAGGATTCGGCCCATGTAGCATTTTTTTCCCTCGAGACGAATTTAGCTAATATTCCTGAGACGGTTGTTTTGCAGAAAACCCCTTCATGATCATTCATTTAATAACTTCACAACCGTGCATCGGATCTAAACAATTTATATATGTAACCTGATTAGAATTTCATCTAGTTTCACAATATCCAACTTTCATGCATGTTTAAAATGTTTAAAATGTTGTTTGTGTAACTTTGTCCATATGCCATGCTAAAATGGTTTAATTCATAACTAAATAACTGTAGCTCCGTTTTTAACAAACTTTATATGTAAATGGGGTAGAATTTTTCCTAGTTTAACATGGTGGCATCATCTTGCATGTTTAATAACTATAAAGTATGGTTTAGGGTAGAACAGGACAAAACCTAATATATGCACATGGGGATTTACCAGAATTGTTGTTCGTTGTTTCCGGACTCATTTAAACTTGCCTAGATAGGTAGTTTTCTTTTGCTTCACCCTCTTGCCATGTTTAACAACATTTAATATTGTTGGGTACATAAACGAGATCGAACTAAATAACGTGTCGTGGTGTTTCGTCAATATGCAACTCGTTGCATAATGAGCTCCACTTAATTTGTAGGATTGTTTGTGCACTTTGCCATGCCATGCTTCATTAAACCGGACATGCATCATACTTGATTGTGCATCATGCCATGATTATGTGTTGGTTGTTTACTATGTTGTGTGCTCCTTTCCGGTGTTGCTTCTTCGGGTTGGTTCCGATAACGTCGTGTTGTGAGGATTCGTTCGACTTCGTCCGTTTATCTTCTTCATGGACTCGTTCTTCTTCCTTGCGGGATTTCAGGCAAGATGATCATACCCTCGAAATCAATTCTATCTTTGCTTGCTAGTTGCTCGCTCTTTTGCTATGCCTATGTTACGATGCCTACCACTTGCTTTTCATGCCTCCCATATTGTTGAACCAAGCCTCTAACCCACCTTGTCCTAGCAAACTGTTGATTGGCTATGTTACCGCTTTGCTCAGCCCCTCTTATAGCGTTGTTAGTTGCAGGTGAAGATTGAAGTTTGTTCGTTGTTGGAACATGGAGATGTTGTTCCTTGTTGGAACATGTTTACTTGTTGGGATATCACCATATATCTTATTTAATTAATGCATCTATATACTTGGTAAAGGGTGGATGGCTCGGCCTTATGCCTGGTGTTTTGTTCCACTCTTGCCGCCCTAGTTTCCGTCATATCGGTGTTATGTTCTCGGATTTTGCGTTCCTTACGCGGTTGGGCTATTATGGGAACCCCTTGACAGTTCGCCTTGAGTAAAACTCCTCCAGCAATGCCCAACATTGTTTTTACCATTTGCCACCTAGCCTTTTCTTTTCCCTTGGGAGTCGCGCTCCTGAGGGTCATCATTATTTTACCCCCCCCCCCCCCCTGGGGCCAGTGCTCCTCTGAGTGTTGGTCCAACCTGTCAGGTGTCGGTGGCCACCAGGGGCAACTCTAGGCTAGCCTACCCGTACCTAAGACAATCTGAGTGTGCCCTGAGAAAGAGATATGTGCAGATCCTATCGGGATTTGTCGGCACATTCGGGCGGTGTTGCTGCTTTAGTTTTACCTTGTCGAAATGTCTTGTAACCGGGATTCCGAGTCTGATCGGGTCTTCCCGCTAGAAGGAATATCCTTCGTTGACCGTGAGAGCTGTCATGGGCTAAGTTGGGACACCCTGCAGGGTTTTGAACTTCCGAAAGCCGTGCCCGACGGGTTATGGGCAGATGGGAAATTTGGTTAACGTCCGGTTGTAGAAAACCTGAAAGTTGACCTAATTAAAAATCAACCGCGTGTGTAACCTGATGGTCCTCTTTCCGGCGGAGTCGGGAGTGAACACGGGGTTGGAGTTATGCTTGACGTAGGATCACTTCTTGATCATACTTTTATCGACCGTGCTTTGCCTTCTCTTCTCGCTCTCATTTGCGTATGTTAGCCACCATATATGCTAGTCGCTTGCTGCAGCTCCACCTCATACCTTTTACCTTACCCATAAGCTTAAATAGTCTTGATCGTGAGGGTGTGAGATTGTTGAGTCCCCGTGACTCACGGATACTTCCAAAACCAGCTTGCAGGTGCCGATGAGTCCGTGCAGATGACGCAACCAAGCTCAGGAGGAGCTCGATGAAGATCTTGCCCTTTGTGTTGTTTCGTTCTAGTTGATCAGTAGTGGAGCCCAGTTGGGGTCGATAGGGGACCTTGTCGCATTTGGGGTTCTTCTTTTATTTTGGTTCCGTAGTCGGACCTTGATTGTATCTGTTTAACGTAATGCTTTATTCATGTAATTGTGTGAAGTGGCGATTGTAAGCCAACTATGTATCCCTTTCCCTTATGTATTACATGGGTTGTGTGAAGATTACCTCACTTGCGACATTGCTTTCAATGCGGTTATGCCTCTAAGTCGTGCTTCGACACGTGGGAGATATAGCCGCATCGAGGGCGTGACAAGTTGGTATCAGAGCCTTCCCCGACCTTAGGAGCCCCCACTGCTTGATCGGATTAGCAGCCGTTGTTGAGTCTAGAAAAATGTTTTGAGTCATTTAGGAATTATATATTGGAAAGTTTAGGAATTCTTTTTACTCCCCAGTCCCTTCATCGCTCTGGTAAGGCATCCTGACGTAGAGTTTTGACTCTTCTCTTCTCAAATTTTCACAAAAAAAATTTAGGATCACGCGGGTATCTTGGAATCGTTCCGATGGTTTTGTGACGAGAACATTGTTCTTGGTGCCTCCTGACATTTAGGGGTTGTGGCAGTGTCTCGGGGAGTTGAGCTCCGAGGTGTTGTCGTCACAATTTTATCGTTGCGGTTCTGGAATACCTGAGTTTAGTTTCACCGACATCGAAAATCTCTTTTATGCAGTTGTTGGTGAGATAACCTCGACGCCACCCAGTACTGGGGCGGGATTTCGGGAGTATTGCCATAACTCGTATAACGGATGCTTTTCGAAGGTTGAGGTAGACGATTTCCGAAGCTTTCTTGGTTATGTGTTGAAGGATGGATACAGCTGCATGTAGGATTTGCTAGTTTTGGGTGAGATATTATGCTTCCCCTGTATCCCCAACACCTGATTGCATAACCGGGAAAGTTTCAGGAGTTTATAAGTGGGAATTCAAGTAGCTCTTAGGATATCTTTTCGACGGATATATGATATGAAATTGGGGTTCGACGTCTAGTGGTCCGCCTATTCACGATTGGTTTTACAGTGGTCTCGTTGTGTCTTAAAGAGTCCTTGGCTATGCCGACTCGGGGACGCTTCGTATGTCATGTGCACTGCCTTGTACATGATGGTGTTGTACGATCGATCCTGTGTAGGCCCCACCACAAAAACTTCGGACGAAATCTCTATCATATGTTTGTTCCGGCTTATTCTGCAAGCCAATCCTTTGTTTTGTTTTGAGTTGTGGTATTCGAGTTGCTTCGAAGTCAAATGTTGATTCCATACCTTCCCCAAATGGTGTTCTCATACTCTGATGTGAATACTAATCCTTCTTGATAATTGAGATTGTCATGTCAATCCTTTTCAACCCGGCGAGTTTTCTCTTCAACTGGATCCGATCACTTCAACCTTTGCAAGATCAATTATCAGTTCTTCTCAACGGTGTTTGCTTCATCCGTTCCAAGTTGCCTTTGTTTTTCCCGCCCACCCACCCTTTTTCCTCAAGGACTAGGATTTCTTTTTCAAGTATCCTTTTATTGTGTGAAGTCTCTCCATTCCTTTTCCGTCAATGTCCTTATCCGGTGATTCTCATGAGGATTCTAACGGAGCTTCAAGTGTTGTATTCTTCGATCTTTTCTTCTCCGATGGATTTAATTCAAGCTTTATGGATCTTATCCTTTCCTCGTTTCAAATGCCTTCTCATACTGGTGCACCTCATAATAATTCACTTCTCGCTATTCATTTGTTTCGGAGTGCTCAAGATATCTCGAAGATTCATGTTTCTACTCTGCTTTCGTTCAAGATCTTTCGAGGATGTTATCTCATTCAAGCCATTTAAATCAACCGGCGCAATCTATATTTTAAATCATCAACGGTGTTTCTCTTGAGTGGGCCCTAACCCACAGGTCTTTTCCCAGGATCTTACCTGACTCTTCTTATTTTCCCGGAGCTATCCTTAATTCGTTTCAAAGTTTGACGTAAGTATGAATTATCATCAGTCAAATGCCTTTCTCCAAGATCTTTAAATCGTTGGCTCAACCTTTCCATTTTTTTCATTCCGGTGTGCCTCAGTAATTCATGGTGGTGTTTCTCCTCGTCATTCTCAACATTTGAAGACCGAAGAAGAGTTTCTCTCAGTTTTGCTCCATTCTCTTCAAGATTCGTCATTCTAGCTTGTTGCCATCCTCTCATAGTTGTTTCTGGATTGGGAAAATTCTTTTCACCTATCCGGAGCAATTCAGGAGTCTTCTCAGTTTGATTATCTGGGAGTCCATAAATTCAGGTTTATTCATTCTCAATTGTCAGCTCTCATTCTCCAAATCTAACCAGTGCATCATCCAAGTATATTCTCTAATCAATTCATGATCTCTTTGCTCTCTTGTATCTAAACTCTCTCATGTATTTTCGTTCATTTTAATTCTTACGGTGGTTCGTTCAAGATTTCTCTTCCTTGTTTATCATATCAATTCATTCGTTGTTCCAAATCCCACCGGCGGTTCCATCAAGTCCTTATCAAGTTATCGATATCTCTCTTAATCTTTTCTACGAGAATAAGTAGTATGCCAATTCCATTGCTTGTCATCAATTTTAATTGGTGAAGGATACGCATAATGTAATTCTTATTCTTGTTTCATCGAGTTTATTCAATTTCTATTTTCCGGAGTGGTTCATCATACTTATTCTTGGTTTCAAGTGCTCATCTTTCTTTCCCGGAGTTCCAAGCTCTCGCAATTATGTAATCACGGAGATCTATCAAAAATCTTTACAAGGATTCACCTTGTGTTTTCAACTTCTTTTTCCTTTCGTTTGATCATCCTTTTGTTTAACGGAATTCTTCATGGAGGCTCTACATGATGGTTCACCAAGGATTTAATTCCTTCTCGAACTATTCATCGAGATTCTTTTCAGAGGAGCTCAAGTATTCTTTATCTTGCATTTTAAAGTGCAATTCTTTCAACCGTATCATTCGAGGTGGTATTATGTCATTCTTGATAATTTGAGTTCATGTCTCATGATTCACATGTTGTTAAGAATGAGGTATTTTAAATCCATCAATCTCTTCTTTGGAGTTATCTTGGGTTTATTTTTCACCTAAAGCCTTCCCTTAGGATTGTTGCTAATTATGGTGCTTATAAATGACCCAATTTCTTCATTTATCCTTTTTCCGACGCGATATAGTTTCTCGTCTCCTTGTTGATATCAATCCAATTCTGCTTCCCGTGAGTGGCAGGTTGACACCTCATAATTTGAGTTGTATTCCATAAGACCATATCAAGCTTATTCTTTTCGTTGTTGGTTTTCCAACAACTCCGTTCTAGCGTTTGTGGTAAGCATGCTCCCTCAAGACCTTGTTTCCCTTCGTTCACTTCATTCCATTCTTACTTTTGTTCCGGAGGCCTTGTCATGTTGCGCTTTTCAACCCATAATCTCGTTTTGGCAAAGACCATGTTTTGATCGTGTTTATCCTTTTAACCGGAGTATTGTGTCCCTTTTTCTCAAGCTCTTTCATGTTATCTAGTTTTTCATCTCTTCTAAACCGGAGTGATGTCCGAGATCTTTCTTACCCCTTGTTCCATTCATTCAATAGTTACAGAGGCAGTGTATTGTGATTTCATCAAGTATCTTCTCATCTTATCAAGTTCTTATTTAATTCCTTTTCTTTTCAATCAGAGTGCTGCCCGAAGTTGTTCTCCCTTGTTCCTCTTTTCTAACGGAGTGTTTTCAGCTTCGATCATCTCCGTTGTTTTCTTTTCTCAAAATGGATTAACCTTTTCAAGGTTCATGGTTTCACTCATTTGTCAAAGAAGCAACTTAGTTTTACCTCTTCTCTTTCTCTTCCGTTTTCCCTCCGGTGCCATTCTAGATCTCGGGACGAGATCCTCTCGTAGTGGTGGAGGGTTGTGACGCCCCGAGACCGATGTGCCAAGTGTCTTCCAGTTATTCGCCGTCGTTGCCATGTCATTCGCTTGTGTGTTGCATCTTGTCATTGGATCATATGCATTGCATCATCATGTTTTCAAAACTTGCATCCGTTCGGGTTTCCCCAGTTCTCTCTGTTGTCCGTTCCGAGTCCAGACACACTTGCACGCGCCCGCGGCATGTCCGAAATAGTATTTTATAAGTGGCCGGAAAATGTTCTCGGAATGGGATGAGAGTTGACGTGTGGTCTTATTTTAGTGTAGCTAGACCGCCTGTCAAGTTTCATCGCATTCGGAGTTCGTTTGATGCCCCAACGGTTAACTATAGCGACATTATAGTCGGTCATACGTCGGACGTTTTCGTTCTCCGAAAACTGTTGCCGGGTTTTCCCTCTCTTTCCTCTCTAGCCCTTCTACACAGCCACCTAGGCCCAGCCTACTCCTCATGCCTGGAGCCGTCTGATCGCGATCCGAGGGTCCGAAAACGGATGAAAACCCCTAACCCTAGACCCCTGCCTATTTAAGAAGCCCCCCTTGCCATTTTTGGGCATCCCTAGCCTTCCACCTACCTCTAGCCCCCTCCCCCATCAATTTCCGCGCCGCTCCAGCCCCTCCTCGCCACTTGGCGCCGCCCAACAGGGCCGGCCGCCACCTGCGCCACCGCTCAGGACCGCTCCCGCGCCTCCACGTCGCCCCTCGTCTCTCCATGCCACCGCGAAGCCCGCGGGCCCACCAGGACCCAAACCGGGGCCCTGGAAGCCCATCTGCGCCTGATCCCGAGTCAGCGCCTACTCGCTCCTGTTGCACCTCCTCGATCCGATCTGGATCGGGAGGGAGGCCGCCGCTCGATGCTCCCGCAAGGCCCGCCGGCCACCGGAGCCCACCGCATCGCCGGCGACCCTTACTCCGCGACGTCGCCCAGGTCGCGTTCCCGGCCGCCAGCTCCTCCCTTCCTCCGTTTCTATTCCTCCTTCCCTTATAGATTGCTCTCTCTCTCTGGTCATACACAGCGCCGCCGCTCGGAGTTCCTCGCTGCCGCCCAGCTTCCGGCGTCGTCCGGATTCGCCGGATCTGGCGTCCCCCGCCCCGGATCCGCCTCCCGCTCCAATCCCCGGCCTCCGCTTCATCCCATGCTGCCCTCGTCAGAGAACCACACCGCCGGCTCATCTTGCATCGTGGGGAGGACGACAACCGCGCTAGCGCTCCCCTGTCTCGTCTTCGCCATGGGCCTCCACCGCCATGGCCAGTTCGCCCCGGCCCAGTTCCACAGCGCCAGCCGGATTTGGCCTCAAGGCCGATGTGAGCCGCCCTCCAAAATCCCCTCTTCCTGTTGGGCCAACAGGATTCGGCCCATGTAGCATTTTTTTCCCTCGAGACGAATTTAGCTAATATTCCTGAGACGGTTGTTTTGCAGAAAACCCCTTCATGATCATTCATTTAATAACTTCACAACCGTGCATCGGATCTAAACAATTTATATATGTAACCTGATTAGAATTTCATCTAGTTTCACAATATCCAACTTTCATGCATGTTTAAAATGTTTAAAATGTTGTTTGTAATTTGTCCTATGCCATGCTAAAATGGTTTAATTCATAACTAATAACAGCTCCGAATTTAATAAACTTTATATGTAAATGGGGTAGAATTTTTCCTAGTTTAACATGGTGGCATCATCTTGCATGTTTAATAACTATAAATATGGTTTAGGGCAGAACAGGACCAAACCTAATATATGCACATGGGGATTTACCAGAATTGTTGTTCGTTGTTTCCGGACTCATTTAAACTTGCCTAGATAGGTAGTTTTCTTTTGCTTCACCCTCTTGCCATGTTTAACAACATTTAATATTGTTGGGTACATAAACGAGATCGAACTAAATAACGTGTCGTGGTGTTTCGTCAATATGCAACTCGTTGCATAATGAGCTCCACTTAATTTGTAGGATTGTTTGTGCACTTTTGCCATGCCATGCTTCATTAAACCGGACATGCATCATACTTGATTGTGCATCATGCCATGATTATGTGTTGGTTGTTTACTATGTTGTGTGCTCCTTTCCGGTGTTGCTTCTTCGGGTTGGTTCCGATAACGTCGTGTTGTGAGGATTCGTTCGACTTACGTCCGTTTGTCTTCTTCATGGACTCGTTCTTCTTCCTTGCGGGATTTCAGGCAAGATGATCATACCCTCGAAATCACTTCTATCTTTGCTTGCTAGTTGCTCGCTCTTTTGCTATGCCTATGCTGCGATACCTACCACTTGCTTGTCATGCCTCCCATATTGTTGAACCAAGCCTCTAACCCACCTTGTCCTAGCAAACCGTTGTTTGCTATGTTACCGCTTTGCTCAGCCCCTCTTATAGCGTTGTTAGTTGCAGGTGAAGATTGAAGTTTGTTCCTTGTTGGAACATGGAGATGTTGTTCCTTGTTGGAACATGTTTACTTGTTGGGATATCACCATATATCTTATTTAATTAATGCATCTATATACTTGGTAAAGGGTGGAAGGCTCGGCCTTATGCCTGGTGTTTTGTTCCACTCTTGCCGCCCTAGTTTCCGTCATATCGGTGTTATGTTCCCGGATTTTGCGTTCCTTACGCGGTTGGTGATTATGGGAACCCCTTGACAGTTCGCCTTGATTAAAACTCCTCCAGCAATGCCCAACATAACATTGGTTTTACCATTTGCCACCTAGCCTTTTCTTTTCCCTTGGGAGTCGCGCTCCTGAGGGTCATCATTATTTTACCCCCCCCCCCCCCGGGCCAGTGCTCCTCTGAGTGTTGGTCCAACCTGTCAGCTGCCGGTGGCCACCAGGGGAAACTCTGGGCTGGCCTACCTGTACCTAGGACAATCTGAGTGTGCCCTGAGAAAGAGATATGTGCAGCTCCTATCGGGATTTGTCGGCACATTCGGGTGGTGTTGCTGGTTTAGTTTTACCTTGTCGAAATGTCTTGTAACCGGGATTCCGACTCTGATCGGACCTTCCCGCTAGAACGAATATCCTTCGTTGACCGTGAGAGCTTGTCATGGGCTAAGTTGGGACACCCCTGCAGGGTTTTGAACTTCCGAAAGCCGTGCCCGCGGTTATGGGCAGATGGGAATTTGTTAACGTCCGGTTGTAGAAAACCTGAAGTTGACCTTAATTAAAATACATCAACCGCGTGTGTAACCGTGATGGTCTCTTTCCGGCGGAGTCCGGGAAGTGAACACGGTGTTGGAGTTATGCTTGACGTAGGTTGTTCTAGGATCACTTCTTGATCATACTTTTATCGACCGTGCTTTGCCTTCTCTTCTCGCTCTCATTTGCGTATGTTAGCCACCATATATGCTAGTCGCTTGCTGCAGCTCCACCTCATACCTTTTACCTTACCCATAAGCTTAAATAGTCTTGATCGTGAGGGTGTGAGATTGTTGAGTCCCCGTGACTCACGGATACTTCCAAAACCAGCTTGTAGGTGCCGATGAGTCCGTGCAGATGACGCAACCAAGCTCAGGAGGAGCTCGATGAAGATCTTGCCCTTTGTGTTGTTTCGTTCTAGTTGATCAGTAGTGGAGCCCAGTTGGGGTCGATAGGGGACCTTGTCGCATTTGGGGTTCTTCTTTTATTTTGGTTCCGTAGTCGGACCTTGATTGTATCTGTTTGATGTAATGCTTTATTCATGTAATTGTGTGAAGTGGCGATTGTAAGCCAACTATGTATCCCTTTCCCTTATGTATTACATGGGTTGTGTGAAGATTACCTCACTTGCGACATTGCTTTCAATGTGGTTATGCCTCTAAGTCATGCTTCGACACGTGGGAGATATAGCCGCATCGAGGGCGTGACAGCAGCTCCCTCTTCCCGGGCGTTGCTAGCTAGGTGTGTGTGAGTGATCGCCTGTGCCAGTGAAGGAGTTTATCTGCCTGTATGCATGAGGGCTCCTGGGGGGTTTTATAGGTCAACCCCCAGAGGTACAATGGTAATGTTACAAGGTCGTAGGGCCGGGTCGTCAGTGTCCAGGAACCCAGTGCTAGGACCCGCCGAGTACCAGGCATCACCGGGTTCCCCGAGCATGGGACCCACCGGGTACGGGGGCACTGTCGGCTGTCTTGTCGATCGTCAGGGAGTGGCCGGGTTGAGTCGGCTACAGTGGCTCTTCATCAGGTCGCCGCTTGTTGGCGTCATTGGTGACGATGGGTGCACTGTTGCCACGGCGGCCCTGGTCAGCGGGTAGGTGGGGGCACTGTTGCCTTGTCCGGCTGACCAGAGGCATGGGCGGGGTTCTGCGGCTTCGGTCATCAGTTGGTGGAGACTCGTCCCATCGTACGGCTGGGATGGGACAGGAGCTGACCCTCGGCTGGGTTGGAGAACACGCCAAGGGAGGAGCTGGCTTGTTGGAGAAGTATTGGTATGCCGGGCTCGGCTGTCTTGAGCTGGTTGTTGGGGCCGAGTTGAGGATTAGGTCGGGTCGAGCAACCCGGCCAAGCGCAAGCCGGCTTGAGGGGCGATGCTGGCCACGTCGTTTTTGAAAAGGATCCGGGTTTCATTGCCTGCCCGGGGTTCATCCCCCCGACAATCTCCATACCTAGTTCAATCTCATTACCGGCAAGTCTCTTTACTCGTTCTGTAATACATCATCTTGCAACTTACTCCTTAGTCACTTTGCTTGCAAGCTTTTTGTGATGTGTATTACTGAGAGGGCCCAGAGATACCTCTCCGTCATACAGAGTGACAAATCCCAATCTCGATTCATGCCAACTCAACAGACACTTTCGGAGATACCTGTAAAGCATATTTATGATCATCCAGTTACGTTGTGACGTTTGATAGCACACAAGGTATTTCTACGATATCCCGGAGTTGCATTATCTCATGGTCGAAGGAATATGTATTTGACATTAAAAAAGCATTAGCAATAAACTGAACGATCATATGCTAAGCTAATAGATGGGTCTTGTCCATCACATCATTCTCCTAATGATGTGATCCCGTTATCAAGTGACAACTCATGTCCATGGTTAGGAAACCTTAGCCATCTTTGATCAACGAGCTAGTCTAGTAGAGGCTCACTAGTGACACGGTATTTGTTTATGTATCCACACATGTATTTAAGTTTCCGATCAATACAATTCTAGTATGAATAATAAACCTTTATCATGAATAAGGAAATATAATAATAATAACTTTATTATTGCCTATAGGACATATTTCCATCAAACTCTGTCATCATTCTTCCACAACAAACTTCTTAATGAGTGTAATGCACACTTGTACCAACGTCGTCAACTCCAGCTTAAAAGCAAGGCAAGGATTTCAACATCGTCGGTATCAGTGCAAAGATAACATCTTCAATAAGGAGATGATGGAAGTCTATCATTGTTGATTCCAACTAGGTAAGACTAGAATATGGGTTTTCACCCCGAATACAGAGTGGTGCTCTAGTAACCAACTTGATAATTGTTCCACCCATTAAGGCTTCTCCGACGCGGACCCCTAAAACGAACGCGGCTTCCGTGGACAGTGATACAGGAGCCGGTCGTCCAACCATGAGCGCATACATTTCAAATGTGATTTGAACAAACTAGATGATTTTCATTTAAACCGAAATAAAATCATTATATTTTTGACATATTTCAACTAAGAAAAAACGGACGACATTTTTAACCTAGTGTAAATGACTGTCAGTCGTGGCAGTGTTCGTGCCCCACGTCATGTCTTTCCCATGTCGGTAAGCTCACATATTATGAGCCCAGGGAAGTGAAGTTGCGGGAGGGGAAGAATAAGACATGGGGTGTGGTCGTCCTAGGACCCAAGCCATGGTGGCGTCCCATGGCCTACTCTTCCTCGTCAGAGTCCACCGTGTCAACGGCGTCGGACGTGGATAGATCGGCCTCGTGGTTGTTGCAGCGGGGAGCAAACCGTGGTGGGGGCATGGTCGATACGGAGCTGGCGGCGTCTGCGGTCACCTGTGCCTCCTCTTCGTTTGCCTCCGTGCATATCCCCAGAAAGAGGGTGTCTCTATCCGCCCATAGGACACGTAGCCGCCAGCGCCCGTATGGCGCATCCGCGATGGATGTCATGAGCGCTACGCATGAACTGGTACAAGGCCCGCTGCTCATCTAGGAAGCCCGGATCTTCTGCGACCATGGCCGCGAGAGCATCATCCTTCTTGTGCTCGCCCGTGATTTTCCCCTCCATGAGCCGGTGCTCGTCAAGGAGCCGAAGATTGTTGCCCTGCTCCTCCTATGCCTGCCGGAATGCTAACACAGTAACACGGACGGCACCGGCTGCTGTTCCACCGTGACAGCGTTGAAGTGTGCCTTCGTGGGCAGGATGCCAGCTCATCCTCAGGTGCCTCCTTCGTCGTTTAGTACTCGTCGCCGACCTCGAGCGAGCTCGTCGATAAGCTAACCTCTGTCCATCGTGTGGCTCAGCGGCTAACATGCAGGGGTTCGGCCCAATGCTCCTATCCTGAGCCAGGCTCCCGTACGCCACGCCCTGGGCGACGGCCGGCCCTGGCGGGTGTGCCACGCCATGGAAAGCAAGTGAAATAAGAGGTCCCCAAGGTCCGCACGTGTGTCACCACGACATCGATCGATCGATCGATTGTACCCTACCTATGCTTCTCGATCGGATGGAGACCAGACCAGAGACTAGCTGGACATGCAATTCCACGTCTTTTCTGCACGCGTGCATGTGTTTGAGTCGTGCAGACCAGGACGTACGGCGGCCGGCGACGCTGATCGAATTACTTTGCTTCGACGTGGTGCTTAAAAAACAGTTCACATACGCCTAAACTCAGGCACAAATTTCAGCCGGAAATCTTAGCCACGTAAAGTACATAAGGAGATTCTCGATAAAAAAGAGAGGAACACACAAGTCCCAAGAGAATATTAATAGAGATTGATACCCAATACTAAGAATTTTCCCTGTCGCAAGGAAAGAAAATCCACTCCAGCCCATGTGGGGATGCTACTCTGCATAGCAGATTACTGCTACGAGTCCACGTCACACGTACAGCACACACGTCACTCTCGATTGGACGAGTTCATGGCGTCGACCGATCGATCACCAGCCAAGCGCCGGCAAGGCCCGAGGACGGCCGGGCGCGACCATGTTGCCGGCGGGGTCGTAGTTGATGACGCCGGAGAAGTCCGGCAGCTGGCACTTCCCTCCCATGAGGATCCCTTTCTGCCAGACGCAAGGCGGCGGGGACGCGTCGGCCCCTACGCCGCCGGGCTGCACCTGGTGGATGCTGATGACCGGGTCCGTCCTCCGGCGGCTCACGCTCGCCAGCGCGCGCCGCAGCCGCTCTGTCGCCGCCGCCCCCGCCCCCGAGTGCGACGCGCACAGCGCCAGCGCCAGCGCGCACACGGCCAGGAACGCCGCCGCCGCCGGCACCGCGGCCGCGATCACGCCGCTGTGGTGCAGGGCGAGGTGGCGCGATGCGCCGGCGGCGATCACGCCGTGAAGGCCGAGGTGGCGCGGCATTGCGTACTTGACAGTGCGGTGCTTTCCTGCCTGGAGTGACGAGAGACAGAGCTGCCTGGGCTGTGAGTGCTTCTTGGAGCGTGCCGGATTCTGTGCTTGTATATATAGAGGTGTGGCTGAGCAGAAGCAGATTGTTTGACTTTTTTTTCGGAGTGGAGTTGTTTACGTGAGTGCAATCAACAGCTGCATTAGCATGGAGCCATGGAGCCGGTGGTGTTTGGAGAGTGGTTTGCCAGCTCTGCGTCTGCGAGGCCCAACTTCTACAAGTACTTGCTCCTAACTGAACCATCAGATGCAAAATCCAGTGGATTGCCAGGATAGGTATGCAGCAGATGCCGATTAAAAGATGTACACCGATCAATATCCAAACTGAACGGATTCAAACTTCTAAGTTTCCGGTGTGAAATCCAAAAAATATGTAATTCAAAGGAAAAATGAATTCGAGGCATGCGCCGGACAAGCTTATTGTATGCAGACCGAACTTGTTTTTCTTTACCGGGAACAGCTATGCTCTCTCGAATTAACTCAACATGTCTATGTTTGGAAAGCATTTCCATTTAAGAAGTCAAATGCAGTTCAGTCTCTTTTTTTTGGAAGAAGAAGAAGAAGATCCTGATCTATTAATATTCATCAGAAGTATAAAATATAATAATAAAATTTACCACCGAACGACCACCGCCTCCGCGCCAGAACGAGCCGTCAATGTGCCGCTATTGTCGCTCCCCTACCGGAGCCAGGTTGACCTTGCTAGTGTTAGTCGGGAAGTCTTTGCGTGCATGCTCCAAGGACCAGTTCCCTCGAACCATAGTCGTCGTCATTGAACCCTTGAATAGATCTGAAGCAACTGACACCAAATCTCCTCATCGCACACATACAACCAGAAACTCTAACCTAACCACCCCAAGGAGACGGCAAATCTAAGGCGGAGCTTTATCGACTACGTCCAGATGAACGAACTTGAGGAGGATCGGATGCCGAAAAATAAACTTGAAGAAGAAGTGCCGACATCTGCCAGAAAAAACCTAAGCTAAACGACTAGCCAGAGTGAAGGCCCTGGAATTCTTCTCCCCACCACTGACAGCTAAAGCGGTAGGTAGAGGGGAGGCGAATCCACAGGCTCGCCGGTAAAGTCTGGAGAAAAGAATTTGCCCTAGCCGACGAAGGAGAGAAAAGGAACACTTGAAGCAATTTAGTCTTTCTAAAGAGTTTAGAACTTTTCTTAGACTAATAAGAAGCTCACGTTCCCATAGAAGGACCTCGGGTGAACGAACGTTCCCTCAGCAAAGCTCACGAGCGAACGACGATTTTCCTCGGCGTTTGCTCAAAAAATAGCTCGTAGGGAACGTTTAAGAGTTGTCATGCTAATTGTCGTCCTATGACAGATGGATTTTTCACGCTAATAAAAAAATGACATGCTATAGAAGGAAGTTGACATACTACAGGAGAGAAAATTGCCATATGTTTCAAAGTATGACATGTTGTAGTAGTGATAATTACTTTTTTTAACACAGTACAGAAAAAAAACACAATTATCCCTACTATAGCTGTCATGTGTTAGGATAAAAAGAAAAGAAAGTAGCCCTCATATTTAAAAAATTTCATGCTGCAACACAAGAGAACTGTCATGTTAGCAGAAGAGGATTATCATATTACAACAATAAATTGCTATGATACTATAGAGAAAGTTTCCATGCAATTTGCCATGATACAAGACGGTTTCCTTACTACGCAGAAGCTTTCATACATGATTTTAGTAATTGTCATGCTTATATCATGGACGGATGCAAGAGAGGGAACATTGTACCTATGGGGATAGGCATGTATCACACTTTAAGATTCCTGCACAGGATCAAACCCATTAGAGCAACTCTAGCAGATTCGCTATATTGCCCCGTACCGTAAAATAACCCCACTTTACTTGACCGGGACAAAAATTCATCCCGACCAGGTCTTGTAAAACGGGTCGTCCCGATTTTTTTTGCGGCGAGCTCTAAAATTCGACCCGCAACCGGCAAATATTCACACCCCCCCCCCCATTTTGCCGCTCACTCTATCACACGCGCGATTTGGCGGGAGGGAAACTTCCGCCCCTTCCGTGCTGCCCCTCCATCAGAGGGCATGGGTTCAATGACAAGAGAATCTTGGGAGATGAAAAGAATGGAGACTATGTGCTGGAGGAGGATGGAGCTTCAAAATCTTACGGCCAGTGATGGTGGTCTCGAACATGGTGATGGTTGTGGGTTTTTTTCTTTCTGAAATACGCATGAGTGTGCGTATCATTCATTAATAGAGGGGAGGGAAGAGATTCTCTAAGTCCGTAGATTTATAATAGCGGTGCATCCACACGTCGGATGATCCGTCCACGGCACCTAAGAGCATATAGCGACTACTCCCGAATTACCCACCTCGACAGGCCCACAAAGAATTCCCTCAAGATCTCCTTTGAGCAGCCCGGTGAGCTCCGGTGGTGGGGGTTTTGGAGGTGGTAGATGTTTCTGCAATGGTGGTGGTGGTGGTTTTGGAGGTGGAGGTGGTGGTGGTGGGGTTTTTGGAGGTGGTGGTGCTTCGGCCAATGGAGTTGATGTTGATGCTCCGGCCAACGAAGATGGCGGTGCTTCCTGGAAGCAAAGTGATCATTCTTTGGTCAATTTTGATGAAGATGATGATTGTAGTGCTATGGCCAGTGATGGTGGCGACGATCTTGGCAACAATGATATTGCTTGATTTGATCATGGCCGGTCATGGTTTGATCATGTATTCTTGTGTTTGATTGCACATTCATAGGGGCAAACTTGCTACCTCTTTATATTCTTTATATTACGCATGATTTTGAATGTGAACTATTGCAGCATGCTTATGTTATGTGAATTTCATGCATTTATATAATCTGCTAGAGGGGCACTTAAAGAGTGTTCCCTAAAAAAACATTCGTAGAGAACGTCATCTCTATAGCTTTTTCGGGGTTTTTTTTGAATAAGCGTCGCCTGTCATCTAGGCCTCAAAAAATTCTTTAGAAAATCCACATGTATTAATAAATATATTTTACATATGAACATAATTTCATTACAAGATACTTTAGCATATGAGCTGAAAAAAAGAAAAAAAATGGATTTGTAATACTTTAGCATATGATTAGCAAACAGTGCTTTGCTATTTTCAAAACACAAAGTTTTTTTTGTAGATCGCATTTAAAAGTATCTCATAATAACATTTTACAGATACATAGAATGCATCTATATATACATGTGGAATTTGTTAAGATATTTTGGAAACTTTTTCATTTCATTTTTCTAAAATAAAATATGGGTTCCATGGAGCCCAAGCTCAATGACACATTTTCATCATGGATTCCACCATGAATCGAATGTTAGATTTCTTTTAGCATGGCAAATTTTTTTAAGGGAAAACTTGCTCGGCCCTATATTATGAGTTAATGAGAATTACATCATGCAAAACATGTGGTAAAAGGAAACTAGGGGGATCATCTTCCCAACTAAACATCAGGTTTGAATCAAAAGCATGTCTTGCTAAGAAATGTGCCAAGCCATTTGCCTCCCTCGGACAATGCTGAAACTGAATTGAAGCAATGTCATGGGCATACCCAAAGCAATCTGCTAAGATCGCAGAATATGGTGCCAAAATGTCAACCTCGCCTCTACATGCCGAAATAATCTCCAAACAATCTGACTCAACCGTCACCCTGAAGCAGCCCATTTGATTGACAAGTTGTAGACCTCGGCGAAGAGCCAACGCTTCTGCTGTAGTCACGCTATCAGCATATGTGAACGGTTCTGCCACTGCTTCTCCTCGACAGTTCCTGATGATCGCAGCAATTGCTCCGACGCCGTTTTCAAAGAACAAGGTGTCAGTGTTTAGTTTGTATGATCCTTGGCCTGTTTTTCCCACGTAAACTTCACATCAATGTTGTCCCTTGGCTTAGCTGTCAAATTGCCTGTTATTGCATGAACGGCAAAAGTTGTGTTGCTTGGAGTTTTGACCATTTGCCCCTTGCTTGATCCTCTCCTTTCCCACCAGATATTTAGCATGGCAAATTATGTTGTCATGAGGATGATAAATTATTTTAGCAAGCATGGCAAATCCTTACTGGTGAGGACATGACTACCTTGAATACGACCAAAAATATTGCATACATGCATATTTGTTAGGTGATTTCTAGTGCAAACTATTCAATAATCTATTTATATTATCCAGAACAAAAATACTTCACACACTTTTGTGTTTTGTCTAATTGCAGGTGTATGGGACATTTATACAATCCACATATGAAGATAAGGGAAAAGGAGAAGTTTATGTTCTGTTCAAAAAGTCCTCTCACGTCATTTTTGGGCCAAGAGAAGATAGAGTCCAAATCTTTTACGTTCTGGATTCAGATTCGGACTGCACAGACATACCTGACTCAAAACGTCAACAACTTTTTCATACGGACTCCGAATTGGGTGATTCTTTTTTGTTGGAAAGTAGATTTCGTGCTCTTTCCAACCCATTTGGAATCACCTTCAAATTCGTCCGGAGCGTTGAGATATCGATGAAACAATCTGACGCTGCAGTAGAATCTGAGTCAAACAACAAGTTCAAAGGTGTTGCACCACCTCCACTTGGGCCCATGAGCCTTGTACGACCTAGGGTTAGTTTTAGGCTGCCTTGGGACGTCCTTCCACCTCCTTGGCCGCCACCCCTTGCTCCTATATAAGTAGATCCATCTAGTAGCTTTTTACTGGGGATTTGTTTAGTTAAAAGTTAGCCATTGCAACTTCGTGTACTTCGTTTGTGTCCAACGACCAGACCAAGACCACTTACGGATCCCCACCATTATCAATACTTCATATATATTCGCAATATTCAGATTGCATTATCATATTCTTGCTTGTTCTTCGATTGCGTGCAGGAATAGACCTTCGTGGTCAGGCTGATCATGCTTCCAGCATCGTCAGTAACCTCGAGAGATTGGTCTAGCGATTGCTAAGACACAACGTCGTGCACGTTTGTAGTCGGATCGTCAAAGTCGTCTCCAGCAAATCGATAATTATCATCTCATCGAAATATCGGGGCCCTCGCCTCTATCACTTGCCATGTTCTTTTTTTTTCTGTCAGAAATTGTCATGCTAGCTAAAAGAAAATTGCCATCCTTGCAACAATAGAATTTGCCATAAAAAAAACCTTTGATATGCCATGCCTAAAAAATCTGACGTCAGATGTCAGATTTTTAGCATTCCATCATTTATGCTGCTATATCAGAAAAGAGTGCAAGTTCCGCTGCTAAAAATGTGTAGTTTCCTGATAAATAAAAAACATGCAGTCCAAGTTCTGTTTTTGTGAAGGAAAACGAATATGATCGTTACTCCCTCCGTTTACAAAAGAGAGATATTTTGGATATTTCAATATGGACTACATACAGAGTGAAACGAGTGAACAAACAACTAAAACATGTTTATATACATCTGATTCAGAAAAAAGTTACTAGAACATCTTATATTTGTGATCGGAGGGAGTACATATTTCAGTGCTCCAAGACAATGGCAAGAAATCAATGGGGGCACACACAAAATCTACGCTTGGTAAAACTATTTTTGCATGGTTTTTAGTTCTCGGTATATCTTCCTCTTCTTACTGCTCAAATTTTATTTAAGGCAAAACTTTCTCCTTCAAGATCCTGAGGGCTTCACCAATCCCATCCTGGAATGATATCAATGCGAGAATTTTTTTACTCTCAGCCTTTCTAAAACAAAGTGCTCAAATGTTATGGATACAACAATCGGAGAAAACACACCTCGGAAGCAAGTCTCTGAGCAATTACAGTTGCCTGAGCTTTAATTTCTGGTGATAATGCTGATCTGATAGCTCCAAGGAGCACATCTGCGGCTTTGTTAACGCTCGCGGCATCATCTATATCTGGGATTAGATGTTGTCTTTTAAGGGGCTCAGGTGCCACCCCTAACCAGTGTAGTCTCTCCGCCCAGTAAAACTGGTCCAGCAGGAAAGGGCATGCAACCTGCATGATGATATTCTTTAGTACAACGTGTAACCTCCAAAAGCAACTGGTAGCATAATTTTACAACAGTCAATACTTCTAGAAGATAACACATTGTTTGAATAAACATATAACTGTCAGCTTTCGCACACAAATACTGAGTGCATGTTATTTCTTGCTGGAAACAAGGGATGGATGTTATAAGCATGAAACTTCAGCTTTGCTACATAAATGTTTCATAAATGAGACTTCTTGCTGAAAACAAGATGGACGTTACTTTGATTCAGGGGTTTTAACTACTTCCATCTTGTTATCAAAAAGGATAAATGCCAACGATGTAATGTCAGTTGCATGCTACATCACAAGAATTTTTAGCACCTGCAAGCACAAGAATTACTAATATTCCTTATTTTTCATTGTGCTCAGGATGAATTGTCACTTTAGATCGATGGTGACATTTTGCTGGTATCTTGGCAAGCTGTCATTTGTTTTCAAAACTAGATGCTATTACGATGAGCTACAAAAGGTGAAACAAATGTCTGTCCTTTTTTTCCCATAGCACTGGGTTAACCAGTCGTTGTTCTTAATTAAAAAGCAAAGTCACAACACGACTCTCAAGTGGAACAATTGCGTTATTTCTTTTGAGTATGCACTTATCTAGCTAGCCTATGAACTGTCTCAACGATACTGATATGGAAGATATCTACAGCATATCAACTATCAGCACATAGCACTGCCACAGCAATTGAACAAAAAAAAATATTCTTCATATCTAAGTACATCAGATGTTGTAATCACCTGAGGGGTTCCAGCAAATAGTGCAGCAGCTGTAGATCCACTGTGAAGCACAAACCGAAGTAAATTATTTTGTGGAAGACTATATTATTCAGAAACTTGGTCGCTGAAAAATTGAGAACTTTATTACCTGCCAGCATGATGAATAGCAGCTGCACATTTAGGGAAAAGCCAGCTATACGGTATTGATCTGAAATAGTAGTCATATACTCATACAGTTGACCAAAATATCTGTCGATTTCGCCAAGATGAATGGGCGCCATCACGTTAGAACTCACCCAGATAAGCAAAAGAGTCGATTATTGAAAAGGAGAGTGCTGTCATTACTAAGAGCAGGTGCCTCAACACTTGATTCTACAGCTGAAGAAGCAACAGATCTGATTGCTGAATCCAATGGCTGGTATCCAGATGAGAAAAGGATAAATCTGTAATCTGTTGACTCTATGACAGCTTTAATCACCATTAGAAATGATTTAGGATTTCTAAGAAACCCCATGCTGCAGCAGATTGATAGCATGAACCAAAATGGTTAGAAATCACTTACACATTATAGAAATCATTTAATTCAACTGTAACAACACTAATATAAAAATATCAACGGTAAGAGACATGACCATGCATAATATAGAAAATAAAAATTTCCATGAAAAGAAACACACCTGCCAATGGAACTTAATCCTATAAATATAGGTAAAGACGAATAAGAACTTCCCATGAGGAAGTCTTCCAGGCCAGCATGATTTGCACATAGAATACCCTCAAATGGAGAATTGAAATCTCCAGAGAATAACTCCCTGCATTTATCACAAGAAAACTGCCAAGCCATAGGAAGAAACCAAAAGCCACAAATATGAGCACTTGAGGGCCAATATCCTGCCATTATATGATGGAAATTAGTATGGAAAGTTCTCGATCTATGAGCTACAGTATAAACAACTGAAGGGAGATCCAGGACTAATCAGAATTTACCTGGGCGCTCGACAATTTCCTTGCTGAAACCATACCTGCTCAAGTAGCAACCAAATTGCTAGAATTATTTATCAAGTATAACTATAATTGAAGGAAGTTGTAACACTTCATTTTTTTTTTGTATTTACTAATTTTTCCTAGTCCAATTAATAAGTACCATCACTTCTCGCTGACGTAGGGTTTACAAATAATCCGCTGACGATAACAAGATTTTAGACAAAAGCGTCAACGCAAGCCTTATTGGAAGCCGAAGTTTCAGAGCATAAAATATGAAAGTGTCATTTAATACATATTATTATTGATTTACAGGGTCAATATTAATACTCAAAAGGTGATATATTGCAAATCTTACAACAACAATGGCGACTCTGCGCGTACATGCCACAAAGGAAGATTTGTTACTGGATCCTGTAGTTACAAGAAAAGCTAACCTCAGTAATGTCCCTGCGGTAATCAGTTAATCACATTCGCATATGAGCTGAACAGGTTTGCATTCCAGGTATATAAACAAAAGAAACATCATTAAACACATTCACTCACTGTATAAGGAATAGGACTAAGATTTAGGCAATCATTTCTCCACAATCCCCAACTTTCCATGAAAAGCGCCCACATCCAATGGGTAATGTCAGTCCAGCAGACCTGCCATTATTTACATCATTAAAACACCAATGACAAATGCAAAGCAGGCAATGCATCAGCAGGTCAGTTCCCCACCAATAAAAAAAACAGAAGGTCATCAAAAGAAAGACAGAAACACTCATGGATATCAAAGCACTACCACTCGAGAACCCGCAATCTTTGTGCTGGAGAACTAGTATGGTAGAAACTGGCATGGTCCCATGTAATTGGATACGTGATGGCTAGTATAGTTGTAAGAATCTGGTTAACATACTGATCAATCTGCAGGAACTGCTAGTGACAGGTTTGCTCTGCAGTTTATTCTTCCATGACATACGATGCTGAATTTTAGGCTTTAGTAAATGATAAAGTGGTCATGAAATTATCCTCCATGGAGAAGAAGATAATGTGCCCCAGCAGACAGGTTAAATAGAGTTGCAAATTTAATATTGTTTGCAGTTGAGATAGTCACCAAATCCAAACCAAACCAAACAATAATTCAAGAGGGATATATGCTTAAGCATCATCATGACTAGAGGAGCGAATTTGTACTGTGTTGGGGGGAGCTTCTTGAAAGTACTTGTACAGAAGAGGAAAACTTTGCTTAAATTGGCGTTCAAATGATGAAGGGGCACTGCACAAAGAAATGAAAGCACGTAAACAAACAGGAGTCAAGAAGAAGACACCAAAATGAGTGTGCAATCCCTCATAAAATCAATACAAGATAACAGCTTCGATGTGAAATTGAAGCAAATATAAGCCAAATTACCTATATGGAAGAAAATAAGAAGCAGCAATGATGCACTTAACTTGAAACAATTCTGCAAGATGCCAACCTTCCTAAAGCATGAGATAAACCCATATTATAACCACACAACGCATTTCATAGCTGCATTAGTTCCTACATAGAACTGACTAACTGATATTCTCAAGGATCTGTTCTAGTGAATGATGCTTGCTGAAATTCTTTAGTTTCGACATCAATTGTGCATCAAAATTTCTGTCTTATTCCAGTGCAAATCACTATCAGAGCATTAAATTGCACAACTTGTAGCTGAAACTTGAACAAGGAGCCCCGCCACTTAACTTTTAGCAAACATGATAATTATGCTGTTAGTGAGGTCCTCACCAGGGCAAAGAAATTGATCACAATGAAGTCACTGTGAATGCTCGGATCATTTCCAAACACTTCTTCGACAGAAGCTAAACATGCTTTCCTATGCTCCGTCTGAATGATCTCTTTCCGCCGTGAAAATGACATAGGACCAGCGTTCGATTGAACAGAATCATCTAAGAAAGAGATTTCCATGATAAATCACATTGGAAATAAACTTAAGGTAGAAAATTTGTATTTGACAGCGGAGTACTTAAATTCATAGCGCTTACATGAAATATTATCAAGTTGTTCGGCAGCAAGGGCAGGTGGGCTTGCCACAGGCATGTACCTAACTTTACTGGCTGCTAGATGTGTGGATAAACTCTGCATCAAATTTAATGCATGAGGTCAAACATGAACTAGTTTTATCACAGTTTGACAGTTCTAATTTCACAAGATCCAGACCTGGTGTGCTGAATGAGTGATGAACACCACAGTATACTGCCGTTGGTCATTAGCAAACGCTGCAGCAAGGCCCTAAGAAGAAGAAAAGGAGTAGTGAAATTCAAGGTATAGTGCTCTGAGAAGGTTAAAATTGTCATGTTTCTTGAGTATTCATCTTTACATCACTCAACATTTAGTATATAAATGTGGTATACCAAAGCTATATCGATTTTCCATCTAGAGAAACAGAAAACTATATCGATCTGATGGATTGGTGTGGCTCAACTTCTCAGTAATAGGTGCATCGAATGCAACAGCAATCATGTGCTAGATGCTCTAGAATCAGGTGGAATTTCATCGCTCCCCTCTTCACTTGATGTCAGCGGCAAAGAGGGTTGTCTTATACGCCCGAGTCCGAATACACGCACCACACAGAGAGAGAGGGGAGGAGCATACAGCGATTGGGAAGACGTCGCCGTGGGTGCCGAAGGCCATGAAGACGGCGCGAGGCCGGCGGCCATCGCCGCCGCAGCCGTCCATCGTCCTCGCCGAAGCTTCGGGGGGCTCTGTGCGAGCGTCCACGTTGGGCCGTCAAGACTTGGTCGGAGCGCAGCGGATGAAGCCCGTGAGTAAGGCGCGGGCCGAAAGATGTCGCTGGGCCTGAATTTGGGTTTTTGTACTTAATGGTAATTCTCTTTTTTTGAGTGAAATGCACCAAGGGATACGAGAACTTGTTCCGACCACTCAAAAAAAAAACAGAACTTGTTCCGTATGCTCACTTTAGCCCACGCACTCGCATATCGTAAATTTATCCCCATGTTCACTTTGGTCCTAATCACCCCCAAAAGAGGCTAGGTTGGACATTTTTCACGCGTGTCGTGCTGATTTCGTGAGAGGGTGGTCTAGCAGGATAGTACAAACATTAGGTTTTAGCCGTGTAGTAAAAACATTAGCCAAATACCCCTGCGTTTCAACAAGACAATTTTATTCTAGTGGTTCAACGTGGTAAAGCATTAACAGAAATGTTAAACAACTGACGTTAGATTTTTAAGATTTCCTAGCGAATGCTCAGAACTGCAATACGAAAACAGATAAATTGTCATGTTTTCTTTTTTGGAATACTTTTAATCTATCCATCTTCAATCATGGTACTATAATAAACATCAGAAATAATAAAAATTACATCCATATCTGTCGACCACCTAGCGACAAGTACAAGTACTGAAGTGAGAAGAAGGTGTGCCGCCGTCATTGCCCCACCCTCACCGAAGCCGGGCAAAACTTGTTGTAGTAGACACTTGAAAAGTCATCATCGTGTTAAGGCCCCGTAGGACCAGCGCACCAGAACAACAACTGTCGACGTTGAAGAATAGGGTAGATCGAAAGGAACCAACGTGAAGACACCCGAACGAAGACGAACTACGACCAGATCCGAGCAAATCCACCAAGAACAAATCCACTGGGGACACACCTCAACACATCCACCAACGATATTAGACGCACCACCAGGATAAGGGCTGGACCAAAAGCTCGTAGCTCGTGAGCTTAATGAACACTCGGTAGCTCGACTCGTTAAGCTGGTAGCTCACTTCTTAATGAATAGAGCCAATCATAGGTTTCAACTCGTTAAACTTAACAAGCTTAATGAGCGAGCTAACATTTTTTGGCACCTCAACCCATCTGTTCCATCTAATTGATCCAACCTAGCACACAAGAGACAATAATTAGGATACCCACTCATGTGGTCACTTTTTTCTTCATAAAAAACACATCATAACTAAAGCAAAAGAAGGTAATGTCTGTTAACGAGTACTCGCAATCGCTTGTGGGCTTAATGAGCTATTAATGAACAGAGCTGATCAGAGTTTTTTGCTCGTTAAGCTTAATGAATTGAGCCTTAATAAGCATAATCTTGATGGAGCCGCCACCGTCTCGTCTTCCTGAGCAGGACATAAACCCTAACAAAACTCAAAAAACATAAAAAAACGAAGCTCTCCCACCAGCAAGGGCCGGGATTCACCGCACCGTCATGACCCTAAGGCCACAGAAGATGAGGCGGACCGGCGGCGGTGCCAGCAGGAGGCAGAGGAACCTTAGATTTGTTTGGGGAATGAGGTAACTGCGTCACACGTCTTGGTAAATCGTCATGTTGTTGTAAGGGATTTGCCATGCTCTAACAAAATTGCCATGTAGTACAAGAAAATGACAGAAAAATGCCAACATTGCGCACAGTAATTGTCATGTGTTCGATTGGGATTTGATATCCCGAGGACATTCGCTGAGATTGCTTAAAAACGAACATTTGCTGGTTAGTGGCTTCCTTTTAACGATAATGTTAAAAAGCTAACGACAGATTTCTAATTGTTTTGAGATTGAGATATGTTGTGTGGAGGAAATTCATAGGAAAAGGTAAGAAAATATATGATGTGATGGCATACATACAATACACGAGTTGATTTTTTTTAT
Organism: Triticum urartu; assembly: GCF_003073215.2. NCBI lineage: Eukaryota > Viridiplantae > Streptophyta > Magnoliopsida > Poales > Poaceae > Triticum > Triticum urartu. The sequence continues at coordinate 185,793,197 of NC_053027.1, read as the reverse complement.
CTCAAGAAATGTCTTCTCTAGCACTAATTGATGTATGATATTTGCTTCATTAAGTCCTAATGTTGTTTCTCCGGTACCATGCATTGCTTAGTATGGCTGAGTAGTGCAATACTTCATTAGTTTTTGTTATATTTGTGTTGAATATATTATATACGCAAGGGGTTATGTGGACTTGGAGTTGTAATTGGTGTGGTTAGGTACGGGTTGTGTAGGAGTCGGACACTTGTATTCTAGGCCTCTTATATACGGAGGGGCACCACACGTTGTAACCTATAATGACGACTTGATAGCAACAGGTATGCGGGGGAGCCGACGGCTTGTGCCGGCGCCCAGGCGGCTGGTGTCGCGGTATCTTGGGAAGGAGCGCCCGTAGTCATGCCCCGGGGATGTAGCCATATCGGTGAACCTCGTTAGCAAATATCGTGCCTCGGTGTGTCGTCTATGATCTTGCATTAGCGTTTTATTCTAACAAGTGGTATCAGAGCAAGGTTGCGAGAAGGATATGCGGAAAATCATTCGGAGGTACGAGGATCATGCTCGACGGGTGCTAGGGAACGTCCGACTGGTGCAAGGTGGAGCATGGCAGCGATCGCGGATGCAGTCGGTGGTGTCGGACACTTCGGGCAGAAGGTGTGACGACCTCGATTCAATCGTACACTAATCATACACGCAAATGTGTACGATCACGATCAAGGACTCACAGGAAGATATCACAACACAACTTTAGACACAAATAAAAAATAATACAAGCTTTATATTACAAGCCAGGGGCCTCGAGGGCTCGAATACATAAGCTCGAAAACACAAGAGTCAGCGGAAGCAGCAATGTCTGAGTACAGACATGAGTTAAACAAGTTTTGCCTTAAGAAGGCTAGCACAAAAGCAACAATGGTCGAAAAGGCCAGGCCTCCTGCCTGGGAGCCTCCTAACTACTCCAAGTCGTCAGCAGCCGTCACGTAGTAGTAGGCACCCTCGGGGTAGCAATAGTCATCAGTGGTGTCATCTGGCTCCTGGGATCCATCATCTGGTCGCAACAATCGGGTATGGGGGAAAAGATGAAGACCAGGGGGGGCACACCCTGCTCACGAGGGTGGGGGGCGCGCCCCCCTACCTCGTGGGCCCCCTGGTGGCTCTCAGACGTCCATCTTCTGCTATATGAAGTCTTTCGATGAGAAAAAAATAAGAAGGAACTTTTCGGGACGAGACTCCGCCGCCACGAGGCGGAACCTTGGCGGAACCAATCTAGAGCTCCGGCAGAGCTGTTCTGTCGGGGATACTTCCCTCCGGGAGGGGGAAATCATCACCATCGTCATCACCAACGCTCCTCTCATCGGGAGAGGGCAATCTCCATCAACATCTTCACCAGCACCATCTCATCTCCAAACCCTAGTTCATCTCTTGTATCCAATTCTTGTCTCAAAGTCCGGGATTGGTGCTAGTAGGTTGCTAGTAGTGTTGATTACTCCTTGTAGTTGATGCTAGTTGGTTTATTTGGTGGAAGATCATATGTTCAGATCCTATATGCATATTATTACCCCTCTGATTATGAACATAAATATGCTTTGTGAGTAATTACGTTTGTTCCTGAGGACAAGGGAGAAGTCTTGCTATTAGTAGTCATGTGAATTTGGTATTCGTTTGATATTTTGATAAGATGTATGTTGTCTAGCCTCTAGTGGTGTTATGTGAACGCCGACTACATAACACTTCACCATTATTTGGGCCTAGAGGAAGGCATTGGGAAGTAATAAGTAGATGATGGGTTGCTAGAGTGACAGAAGTTTAAACCCTAGTTTATGTGTTGCTTCGTAAGGGGCTGATTTGGATCCATATGTTTCATGCTATGGTTAGGTTTACCTTAATACTTTTGTTGTAGTTGCTGATGCTTGCAATAGAGGTTAATCATAAGTGGGATGCTTGTTCAAGTAAGAACAGCACCCAAGCACCGATCCACCCACATATCAAATTATCAAAGTACCGAACGCGAATCATATGAACATGATGAAAACTAGTTTGACGATATTCCCATGTGTCCTTGGGAGCGCTTTTCCTATTATAAGAGTTTGTTCCGGCTTGTCCTTTGCTACAAAAAGGATTGGGTCACCTTGCTGCACTTTATTTACTTTTTTTACTTGTTGCTCGTTACAATTTATCTTATCACAAAACTATCTGTTACCACTTATTTCAGTACTTGCAGAGAATACCTTGCTGAAAACCGCTTATCATTTCCTTCTGCTCCTTGTTGGGTTCGACACTCTTACTTATCGAAAGGACTACGATAGATCCCCTATACTTGTGGGTCATCAAGACTCTTTTCTGGCGCCGTTGTCGAGGAGTGTAGCGCCTTTGGTAGGTGGAATTTGGTAAGGAAAAAATTATATAGTGTGCTGAAATTTACTGTCACTTGTTACTATGGAAAGTAATTCTCTGAGGGGCTTGTTCGGGGTATCTTCACCCCGTCCAGTAGAGCAAAGAGTTGCTCCTCAACCTACTGAACCTATTGAAAATTAAACTCCTTTTGAATTTCCTTCGGGTATGATGGAAAAACTGCTAGCTAACCTTTTTACAGGAGATGGAACAAAACATCCTGATGAGCACTTAATATATGTGGATGAAGTTTGTGGATTATTTAAGCTTGCAGGTATACCCGGTGATGTTGCTAAGAAGAAGGTCTTCCCTTTATCTTTGAAGGGAGACGCATTGATACGGTATAGGCTATGTGATGATATGAAATCATGGAACTATAAAAAGATTGAAACTGGAATTTCATCAAAAGTATTACCATATGCATCTTGTTCATCGTGATCGCAATTATATATATAATTTCTGGCCTCGCAAAGGAGAAAGCATCGCTCAAGCTTGGGGGAGGCTTAAATCAATGTTATATTCATGCCCCAATCATGATCTCTCGAGAGAAATCATTATGCAAAGTTTTTATGCTCGGCTTTCTCATAATAATCAAACCATGCTTGATACTTCTTGTGCTGGCTCTTTTATGATGAAGACTATTGAATTCAGATGGAATTTATTGGATAGAATTAAATGCAACTCTGAAGATTGGGACCTCGACGAAGGTAAGGAGTCAGGTATGACACCTAAGTTTGATTGTGTTAAATCTTTTATGGACACCGATATTTTCCGTAAGTTTAGCACTAAATATGGACTTGAGTCTGAGATAGTAGCTTCTTTCTGTGAATCTTTTGCTACTTATGTTGATCTCCCTAAGGAGAAGTGGTTTAAATATCATCCTCCCATAGAAGTAAAAGTAGCTCACCTATTAAAGTTGAAGAAAAGACTGTCACTTATAATGATCCTATTGTTCCTACTTCTTATGTTGAGAAACCACCTTTCCCTGTTAGAATAAAGGATCATGCTAAAGCTTCAACTGTTGTTCGTAAAAGCAATATTAGAACTTATACACCCCCTGAGCAAGTTAAAGTAGAACCTAATATTGCTATCGTTAAAGACCTCTTGTCTGATAATATTGATGGGCACGTTATTCAGTTCGATGGTGAAACTGCTAGAATTGCTAAACCTTGTGCTAAAGATAAACTGCTACGTCTTGAGCTTGCATTGGTTTTCCTTGAAGAGGAAGGGATGATGCAGCAGAGTAGCGTAAGTATTTTCCTCATTTTTTGAGAACCAAGGTATCAATCCAGTAGGAGCCCATGCTCAAGTCCCTCGTACCTGCACAAAGCGATAGCTACTCGCAACCAACGCGATTAGGGGTTGTCAAGCCCTTCACGGTCACTTACGAGAGTGAGATCTGATAGATAGAATATTTTTGGTATTTTTGATATAAAGATGCAAAGTAAAAAGTAAAGACAAAGTAAAAAAACAAAACAATATAAAAGTGATGGAGATTGATATGATGAGAATAGTGTAATGCCCCGGACACACCCGCCGGTGTTCGTTACTCCTGGCGGGATCTAGACTGGCCCCACAGATCAATACTAGTCTTTTCTGCGCAATTTATCCTCACTCATGCGCACCCGGGAGCAACTTCCCGGTCGGTCATCCATCCTGACACTAATCCAAGCTGAGCACGCTTAACTTTGGAGTTCTGTCTGAATGGGCTTCCGAAAAAGAAGGAGTTCCTTATTGATATGAGTAGTCTATCATCCCTAGTAAGCCAGGCCATCACATACACCCCCAGTCAGAGGAACCGACGTCCTCGTCGGGCCACAGGAATGTTCTCTCTTGGCACATACGTCTGTGCTTCCAGTCCAGTACATGTGCCAGGTCGTGTGCCATGACGGGTCACAAACGTCATGAACAACATGACCACACACCTGTCCGCAACCATCCGTGTAACCGCGAGGGTCGGCTCTGATACCAACTTGTAACGCCCCCAGTCACACCCGCCGGTGGTCGTTACTCCTGGCGGGATCTAGACTGGCCCCACAGATCAATACTAGTCTTTTCTGTGCAATTTGTCCTCACTCATGCGCACCCGGGAGCAACTTCCCGGTCGGTCACCCATCCTGACACCAATCCAAGCTGAGCACACTTAACTTTGGAGTTCTGCCCGAATGGGCTTCCGGAAAAGAAGGAATTCCTTATTGATATGAGTAGTCTATCATCCCTAATAAGCCAGGCCATCACAAATAGACCCGGGGGCCATAGGTTTCACTAGTGGCTTCTCTCAAGAGCATAAGTATTCTACCGTGGGTGAACAAATTACTGTTGAGCAATTGATAGAATTGAGCATAATTATGAGAATATCTAGGCATGATCATGTATATAGGCATCACGTTCATGACAAGTAGATCGAAATGATTCTGCATCTACTGTTATTACTCCACTCATCGACCGCTATCCAGCATGCATCTAGAGTATTAAGTTAAAAACAGAGTAACGCCTTAAGCAAGATGACATGATGTAGAGAGATAAATTCATGCAATATGAAATAAACCCCATCTTGTTATCCTCGATGGCAACGATACAATACGTGACTTGCTGCCCCTTCTGTCACTAGGTAAGGACACCGCAAGATCGAACCCAAAGCTAAGCACTTCTCCCATGGCAAGAACTACCAATCTAGTTGGCCAAACCAAACGGATAATTTGAAGAGACTTGCAAAGATAACCAATCATGCATAAAAGAATTCAGAAAAGATTCAAATATTATTCATAGTTAGACTTGATCATAAACCCACAATTCATCGGTCTCAACAAACACACCACAAAAAGAAGATTACATCGAATAGATCTCCACGAGAGAGGGGGAGAACTTTGTATTGAGATTCAAAGAGAGAGAAGAAGCCACCTAGCTACTAACTATGGACCCGAAGGTCTGAGGTAAACTACTCACACTTCATCGGAGGGCTAGGATGACGTAGAAGCCCTCCGTGATGACGGCCCTCTTCCGGCGGAGCTCCGGAACATGCCCCAAGATGGGATCTCATGGATACAGAAAGTTGCGGCGGTGGAATTAGGGTTTTGGCTCCTGTTCTAAT